>NC_079431.1:965099-1091184 GCF_026213295.1 Gadus chalcogrammus
CCCTCCCCCTCCCCGGCTCTCTCTGAGAATGTGGGGCCCCTCTAGCATAAATTGTCAGCTGTTCCTGGGCGTACGATCCTGGCTCCTAAACCCTCCTGAGCCCCGACATGCATGCGATGGCTGAATGAAGGTAACCCAAGGAGCCGTCGGTCAGGACGTTAAAACGGGTTCCAGGGACCCCCAAAACCAGCCGCCACGTTCACGCTGCATATCACTCGGGGTTATTATGAACATATTCGTCCCGTCACGGATGGAGTCATATTTCTTGTTGTCTTCGTGGACACATGAACGTTTTCTGAAGCAAAACTGAAACTTGTAATTGAAAGGGAGGATAGTTCTGATCTTATGAATCGTATTGCCTCCACAAATCCACTTCTCTTTTAAGATACACAAGGAGACAATGAAACACATCTGGAAATCTAGCGTATTTGTATTAAAACTTTTTGTCCAGAAGTTAAGATAGTTTCATGAGTACAAAAACAACCATTTTGCAGCCGGCAACACCCCCCCCCCCCCGGAGAGGAAGCCTTTACTAGGGGCATGTGGAGGAGGTATCAAGTGGCAAGGGCTGATGCGGCTGGAACCATTTTACATGATCTCCTCATTGTTGCCCCTCGGTCTGCATCTGTAGGAGAACAGTGAACTCCAGCGGTACACGGAAGTACTGCAGGTGAACCGTGACCTCTAGCGGCACACGGAGGTACTGTAGGGTAACACTTACCTCTAGTGGCAGACGGGGGTACTGTAGGGGAACACTTACCTCTAGCGGCACACGGAGGTACTGCAGGCCAACATTGACCTCTAGCGGCACACGGAGGTACTGTTGTAGAACACTAACCTCTAGCGGCACATGGAGGTACTGTAGGGGAACAGTGACCTCTACTGGCACACGGAGGTACTGTAGGTGAACACTGACCTCTAGCGGTACTGTAGGAGAACCATGTGAGCCGATGGTGTTGGATAACCATATGACCTGATGGGAGCCAACCAGGCAACACTGAGGAAGAGGAAGATAAGCGAAGGTTCACAGCTGCGTCATCGTGGGGAAAACAGGTAACTCCTCGTTTACTACTACAACAACACTACTCCCACCACTGCTACGATTACTACTACTACAAACACAACCAAATTTTACGCATTAAAGACACCATCTTGAGGAAGACAACCACTTCAATATTTATGATCACATTTAAGGGAATGACACCAGCAATGATATTTAAAAGGAAGAATTTTATTCAATATCATCTTTTTACAGAAAAGCCATATGATAACGCTCAATTTCCAAAATCAATTTCTCAAACACATTTTAAATGTCTCTCTTTGTGCACACATTGCAGTTATTCAGCAGGAGGGAAACCGGATCCAGAGAAACGAATACCTTGTTTTGGATTAATAAATCATTAAAACACACCTGCGATTCTGACTACAAGTGGTGATTCACATTTAAAATACACTTTTCCCTTTTTTCATTCCAACGGCAGCATTTGGTCAAGACTGTGGACTTCATGCGACCATGCCCCTTGTACCTCCAGTCCCGACCAGAGCCTCTGGAGAGACACGGAGGATTTACCGCTAACCATCGACCGCCCGCACTTCAAGTATTCCCCAGCAGGGGGCGACATTCTGCGCTTCATTCACGTTTCTTAGGTTTAACGAAACACAGGGCCATGATTATAAGTGCACTGGAGATTCATCTATACATAGAAAAATAATAATAACAATAGCCATAGCAATAAGTCATAGTAGTAATATTTAGCATCACAATCAATATTCATTCCGTTTATATACAAATTGTGATGCGTTTTTATCAAATGTACACGGAGACAATAACCCCTCACAGAACAAAGAGCCTGAGTGTGTGAGAGGAGAACCCGTGCAGCGAGGAGCACGCGGCGGCGGCCATGTTGTCCAGGAGCGACCCGCCGCCATGACGACGGCCCCCTGCCTCCGACCTGTTGTGCTGTGTGTGTGTGTGTGTGTGTGTGTGTGTGTGTGTGTGTGTGTGTGTGTGTGTGTGTGTGTGTGTGTGTGTGTGTGTGTGTGTGTGTGTGTGTGTGTGTGTGTGTTACAAGCGGACCAATCACGTCCCAGCGTTGCGTCCCTCCAGCGCGGCGGACCCTGAAAGGAAACACGGTGGTGAAACACGGCGGTGACACACAGATAAGGGTATCTGGGGTCTGTGGGGGTCTGGGGGGGTCTGGTCTAGGGGGGGGGGGTCTGCTGTGGCCTGGGGGGGCTCGGACCCTCCTCACCTCCCCTCAGGAGCCCGCCACACAGCTGCGGCACTTGTAGAGCGTCTGGTCGTGGGTCCGGATGTGGTTCCTCACGTTGCGCAGCCTGAAGAAGTTCTTGCTGCACAGCTGCAGGGGGCGACAGAGAGCGGGGAGGAGCCCGTGAGACGAGGTTCATGTGAAACCTCGATGAGTGGGTTAGCGAGGTATGTTGCGCTCTAAGCCTGGGTTAGCTGTCGATCTCTTTTAGCGTCGCTGTATCCCCATGGTCACTCGCGCTCTCAACCAAACATGCTCCAGAGCAGGTTTGGTTGAGAGCACGAGTCACCATGGTGATACAGCGACGCTATGTATATTCTAGAATATTTGTTTATGAGAGATACAGGTTCTCATCAGAGGGTATTCGCGATTTGATCGTGCTTATTGGACCTTATGTAGACAATGCTTACTGTTGCCCAGGTGAAAACATCTGCAATACATTTCTTAAACAGAGTGTATTTAAAGGGAATTCCCTAAATTATAGAATAAGGCAGGTTGGACGTTGCCTTTGCTGTTTTTGGCCAGCAAGCCACCCTAGCCTTATTGTGTGCAACTGTGTTGCCCCTAGCTGTTATCTGATTATTGAACTCCTCATAGGAGATCATTGTGACTATCTGTTCCTCTTGAGTGAAATAGACTGCCCTTGATCTATGCATTTTGTAAAGGTGAGTGAAATGACGCGATTAACGCCCCTTTCATGGAAATGCGCGTTGAACCTAAAGCGCAAAACCTAGATTGACCACTCCTAAGTGAGCTTTGTAGTACCATTTAACTCTGATTAAGAGTTGCGTCTCTATCGATCCAGGTTTTTCCCAAGAAAGCCTGGGTATGTTCAGCGAGGTTCTTAGTACAGGTCACTAAAGGTCATCACGCACAGGTACCCTACAAACCCACCCCAAGCAGGGTCCGAAGAAACACAACCCCCTCACTCCAGTAGGGTGAGGAACTTTGTGTGTGTGTGTGTGTGTGTGTGTGTGTGTGTGTGTGTGTGTGTGTGTGTGTGTGTGTGTGTGTGTGTGTGTGTGTGTGTGTGTGTGTGTGTCTCTGTCTGTGTCCCTGTGTTTGTGTCTCTCTCTGTGTGTGTCTCTCTGTGTCTGTCTGTCTGTGTGTCTGTGTGTGTGTCTGTGTGTCTGCCTGTCTCTCTGTGTGTGTGTCTGCCTGTCTCTCTGCCTGTCTCTCTGTCTGTCTGTCTGTCTGTCTGTCTGTCTGTCTGTCTGTCTGTCTGTCTGTCTCTCTCTCTGTCTGTCTCTCTGTCTGTCTGTCTGTCTGTCCTTACCGGACAGGGCCAGTGTTTTCCCTCGACGTGTCTCAGCCGGTGCATGACCAGCGCCAGGCAGTCCCGGTAGGTGGTGTGGCACGTCAGGCAGCAGTGGGCTGCCCGGGGGTCCTTCAGCCCGGGGGGGGGCCGGGGGCGGGGCTTCAGCCGCGAGGGCCGGGCCGCCCCCAGCAGGACGCAACGGCGGCCGGCGAGGGCTCGCACCGGTGTCTGAACACACACACACACACACACACACACACACACACACACACACACACACACACACACACACACACACACACACACACACACACACACACACACACACACACACACACACACACACACACACACACAGTTAGATAGTTTGCCTGACTCAAGTCCTCCTTGTGACGATGCACCTGAGTCAAACTAAACGGGTGGTTGTGTTGTTTACGGGACCACCTCCACCTCCACCTCCACACCAGCCTTAAGGGCTGATGATGGCTCCACGTTCACCACGCAGACGGTTCGACGCCGTCGTGAACCTTTATGGTTCTGCGTCGGCTTTTAGTGAGCGGACCAATCACAGCCCTTGCTGACGTGAGGGGTCCGTACCCCCTTGGGTTGGTGAGCGCGGGGCCATAGTCAGCCCTTTGTTCAGGTCCTCCCCAACAGGACGCTCTGCAGCCCCCGTCCGTCAGAGGAGGCTTTTTGATCGTGATTTCGATTTTTAACGTCAAACAATCATAAAAATAATATAATCTAGTTTTCGATTTCTTTTTGTTTTAATTATTTAATGTTTTATAGAAAGTAGAGCTGGATACATATCTGTACATTATTTTAGATTTTGAACATTTTCTTTTTGACCATTTTCTTTTGTTTTTTAAGGCGAAATTTCTAAGTTCTCAGTTAAAGTGTTTTTGGGAGAGACCGGCTGAATAAATACATCCTGAATTCAAACTCAAAAATAATCGTTTGATTAATCGTGATTTCAATATTGACCAAAATAATCGTGATTATGATGTTTTCAATAACCGAGCCGCCCCAGTCGACACCCCCCCCCCCGTACCTTTGGCGTGTCCCGCGGGGTCCTGGGGGCGGGGCGGGCCCGGTGGGAGGCGGTGCTGGTGGTCCTGGGGGGGGGGCCCCGGTGATGGGTGGTGCTGCGGGGGGGCTGCGACCGCGCCCTCGACCCCCCCCCCTGGCTCACGCTCTTCTCCACCCGCTCCCGCTTCACCCTCAGCGGGGGCGGGGCGGCGGGGGCCCCCCGGGGCCGCAGCACGCGGGGCTGGGGGCCGGCGGCGGCGAACTGCTCGCGGGACACGGAGCGCGTCAGGCAGATGTCCACCGAGTCCTCCTCCCGCTTCAACCCCCCCGGCGGGCCCCCCCCCGGCGGGCCCCCCCCCGGCCGGCAGAAGCTGAACAGGAAGCCGGGGTCCAGCAGCTTGATGGGCGGCTTGCTCCGCCTCTTGCCCAGGTCGGGGGGGGCGGGGCCCGGGGGGGCGGGCTCCGGGAAGGCCCCGCCCACGGGCAGGGGGTCGGCGGGCTCCTCCTTGATGACCCGGTACAGCGGGTGGCTGTAGAGGGAGGGGGGCGGGGGGGGCGGGGGTGGTGGGGGTGGGGGTGGGGGCCGAGGCCTCCAGCCCGTCCGGTCGGCCGGCCGGCGGCCCCGGGGGGCTCCCGTCGGCGGGGGGGGCGGTCCTCCCGGGGGGCCGCCTCGCCGGCATGTGGCGCGGCCGGGCCCCGGGCGGCGGCGGGCGGCGGCCGTTGCAGAGCGGCGCCCTCGCGGCGGCGTCCTCCCGCGCCACTGGCCCGACGTCGTCACGGCGACCGTGCGGCGGGGGCGGTGGCCCCGTGATGAAGTAGTCCACCGGCTCCGCCTTGATGGCGCGGAACACGGCGGCGGCGGTGGGGGCGGGCGGCGGGCGGACCGGGGCGCTCACGGCCCGCCGCGGGGAGCTCCGCAGCGCCCCGCCCCCTCCCCCGCACGCCACCCGGGACGCCGGCTCCGGGGGGGCGGGCGCGGCCCCCCTGCTCCTCATGCTGCGGTCGCTGGGCGGGGCCCGCGGGGGGGAGCCGACGGGCCGGTCCTCAGGCTCCGCCTTCAGGAGGCGGGCGGGGGCCGGCCCGGGGCCCGGGGCCCGCGGGGGCCTCCTCTTGGTCAGGCAGTAGTTGTTGGCCTTCAGCTTCCGGAGGCGCTTCTTCTGCCGCCAGCCGACCAGGTCCTGGGGCCGCGGCAGCAGGGCGGTGCGCTGCAGCCCCAGGACGCTCATCAGGCGGTACTTCTCCTGCGCCCGCTCGTAGCCCCCCTCCCCCCCCTCCTCCTCCCCCTCCCCCTCCTCCTCCTCCTCCGGCGGCTCCTGCTTCACCCGGACGGGGCCCGGCCGCCGGCGGGGCGGCGGGGGGGCCTTCTTGTTCCTGCGGGGGCTCTCGGGCCGGGGCAGCAGCCTCAGCACCTCCTGCGCCGCCCCGGGGGTGGAGCGGAGGAGGCGGGTGTGCGGGGGGGAGGGGAGGGGCGAGGCGGCCGGCGGGAGGCGGGGGCGTGGCGGCGTGGAGGGGGCGGGCCTACAGGCCTTCTTACAGGACGGAGACTTGAAGTCCATTAGCTTCATCCGGGGGTGGGCGGGGCTGTGCAGGGCGCCGTTCTGCGGGGGCGTCCCCGGGGGCCTCCGCCTCACCGCGCGGCGGGGACCGCCGTCCTCCGTCGGCTCCTCCACCGCGGGCGAGGAGAGCCGCTCCCTCTTCCGGTGGGGCCGGGCCCCGGCGGAGGGGGCGGCCCGGAGGCCCCTGGGGGCTGGCGGGGGGGCGGTCTGCTCCCTCAGCAGGGCGGAGCAGGCCTCCAGCGCGGGCCACATCCCCAGGTGGCGGGCCATGGCGCTGACCTCCGGCAGGTCCTCCGGCCGGACGCGCAGCGTGGACGAGTAGGAGAAGTGGAGCAGCGGCAGCAGGCTCTGCTCGCTGAAGCCTGGAGCACCAGAGAGAGGGGGGGGGGGGGAGGTTAATGGTGTGGTCCTGAGCCCTCGGACGCCAGCCTTCAGGGTTGACGTCACTTCCGGTCTCGGAGCATTCATAGCGTTCCTGTTCGTCTTTGTGATTGTGTCATGAAGTTGGCTAGTCGTTGTTTAGCTACATTAGCCTCTTTAGCAAACCAGCCCGAAAACAATCAACACGACTTTACATTGTGTTGCACGCACAGCAAGACTAGTGCGTGCAAGAGAACTACTGGTGGGACGGTAAGGGACCACAATGTTATAAGTGTGTACGAGCATTTAAAAAGACATTAAAATGACCTACGAGGTACAAATGTAAAAAATAATAATCTCCTCACGGGCGCAGCCATTTTGTAGAGAGCGTCATCACTGCTCTCGGCCTACTCTCAGATTTTCGAAAGATGAAGACAAAAAGGGGGCGTGCCTCCGAGAAAATGCCGCAAGAAAGCTTGAGGATCTTCGACTTTCGACTCGGAATTCTGGCATTCGAGGATTCAGGAACACACCCTAAGGCCGAAGGATACTCCGACTCCGTAATCCGACTCCGTAACTACGGAGACCCCTCGAGCCTTCCTTCGAGGCTCCCTAAACACCCCACAGCCTGGGTGCTCACCATCTGAGTCTCATTACGGACGCCATGCCGTTCTGTCTGATTCTACGACCTCTTTCGGTGATGTGAGGAAGGCCTGCCGGGCCGCGGCCTCAGCCTGCACCCCCCTCGGTCGATGAATGACGAGTTTGACGCGGTGGACGTACTTCTCTCTTTTGTTCTTAATTATTCGAGCACACTGATGTGAGATGTTGTTGAAACGTGACCCAGATAGACTTCAACCACCTCGTTTACTGTATGGATGTCCTTGCTGCGTTCTTTGTACTGTACTTCTGGGTACTGTACCTCTGGGTACGCTAGTACCGCATACTGTACTTCTGGGTACTGTACTTCTGGGTACGCTAGTACTGCATACTGTACTTCTGCATACTGTACCTCTGGGTACTGTACTTCTGGGTACTGTACCTCTGCGTACTGTACCTCTGCGTACTGTACCTCTGCGTACTGTACCTCTGCATACTGTACCTCTGCGTACTGTACCTCTGCATACTGTACCTCTGCGTACTGTACTTCTGGGTACTGTACCTCTGGGTACTGTACTTCTGGGTACTGTACCTCTGCGTACTGTACCTCTGCGTACTGTACCTCTGCGTACTACTTCTAGTTCTGCGTACTGTCGTCCTGGAGACCAGTGCCATGAGAACAGTCTGATGGGCGCTCCCCCCCCCCCCGGGGGGACTCACCGGTGAGGTCCACGTCGGCGCGGGCGTCCGCCTCCTTCTCGCCGAGCGTCTCCTGGAAGTACTCGCTGGCGGCGGCCAGCACGGCGCGGTGGGCCGAGAAGGAGTGGCCCTCCGTCCGCAGCGTGATGTCACAGAACAGCCCCGCCTCCCGCTGGAACTGCAGGCGCCGCAGGACCTCGGCGCCGTGCGACGCCATCGTCATGGTGACGCTGCCCCCGCCGCGCTGGGGGGGGAGAGAGAGAGAGAGAGAGAGAGAGAGAGAGAGAGAGAGAGAGAGAGAGAGAGAGAGAGACAGAGAGAGACAGAAAGAAGAAAGGTTTTGATTATACCTCTATTTGTAATGTTCATCTTTTCTACTATTGTTCTTTAGCAGCATATGATGCTAAAGACCTTCTTCTAGAAACATGTTTTGCGGACCACACGCTTGCCCTCATCAATCACATATCTCTGAGACTGACAGCTGTCACCCCTGACCCCGGTCTCAGGTCTCATCTGTCGGGGTGAAGAGTGACAGGTGTCAGTCTACCAGCGTACACCGAGACTGACACCTGTCGACCTTCACCCCCGTCTCATCTGTTTGGGGGGCTTCTCCTCGACAGGTTACCTCCGCTCTGCCTCCGTTACACGATGAGAGGAAACCATTCCCGCTTCACTCTCCCTTCTCCTCCTCACTTTGACAGTCTTATGTCTGAGTTAAAGATAAACCGTGGGTCATTTCACATGTCTACAGTACTGGCCACACACGGAGTCATGTGACCGGTGTGCACTGGAACTACAAAACCTGTCAACCTTTAAAAGACAACGTGAGGATGTTCTGGTCCAGGGACGTAAGTTAACCGTCAATAGGGACAGTGTGGAGGGAACGCCAGGAGAACACGGAGGAGCGGGGGGGCTGTCGGGAGGGGGGCCGGGCCCGTGGTGGGATGGGAGGACAGGAGAGGCCAGCGGACCTCATGAGGCCTCTGGGGCGCCGGACTCACCTGGGGCCTCGGACTCACCTGGGGGCCCTGGACTCACCTGGGGGCCCTGGACTCACCTGGGGCCTCGGACTCACCTGGGGGCCCTGGACTCACCTGGGGAAGCCGGGCTCACCTGGGGGCCCTGGACTCACCTGGGGGCCCTGGATTCACCTGGGGGCCCTGGACTCACCTGGGGCCTCGGACTCACCTGGGGGCCCTGGACTCACCAGGGGGCCCTGGACTCACCTGGGGGCCCTGGACTCACCTGGGGGCCCTGGACTCACCTGGGGGCCCTGGACTCACCAGGGGGCCCTGGACTCACCTGGGGGCCCTGGACTCACCTGGGGGCCCTGGACTCACCTGGGGTTTCTGCGCACGCTGGCACTCGGGACAGCCCAGGACGTGGCTCCGGATGTGATGGTACATGCCTGCAGGCGGAAGCAGAACCGGGATCACAATCTGTACGGCTTCTTTATCAAACAACGGTTCTTTAATTCACGTTAATCACTACCGTTTATTACCGTTAAAGACGAGGTTACACATGACACACGTACTTTTGGTAACTCTTGAACATTTGAAGATGATACTAGCCCAGACCCATTAGCCTATAGCATCACAACAAACAGATTGTAAATGTATTTTAGCAAGCAAACAACAGAGAAAAGACAAGGATTCATATGAGCCTGGATCCTAAGTCCCCCCTCAGCATCACGAGGAACAGATACTTCAGGGTTAGATTGTCACTGTACTTTAGCCAGTTTTACCCCGAGGCAGTGAGACACCTCTATATAAGAACACCTGTGATGCGGGCAGGTGCCCGGTCCCTTACCGTCCCACCAGTAGTTCTCCGCCACGCACTTGTACGTCTCCTCAAAGGACAGGTGCCGCGGGCCGGACCGCCGCCGGTGGAAGGTGGACACCGCCTCGTGTCGCCGGTCCTCCGTCAACACCTCCCGGTAGTTGATGAAGCCTCGCTCCAGCTTTTTACGGTAGAGGAGCCCGTCGATCACCTCGAAGTTGGGGGAGCGGGGAGCAGGTCCCCTCCCGTTCCGGTCCCCAACCGGGTCTCCGTTCGAGGACGGGCAGAACGTCTCTGCACTTCCGTAGTGCGGGTTGTAGGTGCAATCGCCAGCCATTTTAACGAGCTCGGTTATCGTTTGCATGTATCCGGTGTCCAAGGCCTACCGCCTGGAACAGACCTCCACCTCGGTGTCTCGGTCCGGACCTCCGCCCCCGTCCCGACATGCACCCCACGTGGGTCCAGGGGAGAGGGGTGACAGGACGGCTGTCCCGCTAGAGAACACAACAGAGCCCCTACACCGTTCCAACTCTAGAAGCCTAGTCTATTGAATGAGCGGGGGGAGACATGTTAAGACTTAAAGTACTGTCCCGAGTCTGGGTGTTGGTGGAGAAGCCTCCTCATGTGTACAGTCCCTGGTCATGCATCATGCATGGTTCCTCTCTCCGAGTCGTGATGATTCCCTCACTTCCTACCACTTCAACAGACTGGTCATCGCGTCCTTAACGTGGTTGTCCTCTCGGTTCCAGACCTCATCTTCCCACCGTTACAGAAGGTTGTTGGCGTTTGTTTGGATCGCAGGCATATCGATCACAGCCTGATCGATCACAGCCTGATCGACTCTGGTCCAGAGAGCCTGGGAGACAACATCTAAAGACACAAAGTAACCTTTAGATCAGAGCAGTCGCCTTATTAAAACAGGACCAGGCAGGCATCACCCCGTCCTCTCGGTCTACAGGGCGAGGAGACGCTCTAACTCGGGGATCCTTTGGTTCCTGAGCGGACCAGGAAGCGACAAGATGATGATGATGATGATCCGTTCAGAGCCGCCGAGCAGCGAGGTGTCTCTGATCAGACCCGATAGGACGAGTTACCCGAAGAGGTCCTCACAACCGGGCCAAGAATACCCCGTCTGATCTCCGACATGGTTAATATCTTGTCCGTTTAACGTAAAGCCCGTCCGATGATCGTATAATCCCCCCAGAAATTAACTCGTAACCTTCTGTTTGTTACTAAATAACAGCCAAACTGATGCCCGGTTCCCCGCCTTCAGACAAAGACCATTAGTAGAGGTTTTAAAGAGCCTCGCGTGCCCGCGCTGTGATTGGCTGTTAGAGCTGTCACTCACCGTGTCTTTTTTTCGAACACCAAGGTCGGTTGTGAGCGCAGTGTAGTAGAGCTGATGCTTTAGTGTACTTGACTTGAGGATGTATTGTGTTAGAAAGGCTTCATCCACGATATGAAAGTAGACATACAAAGATAAGTACAAATACACCTCTTAAATAAAACAAAATAGCCGATCGTTTATCACAGAGCACCGCATATCAGAGCTGCTGTAAATATTAATTTCACTTTGATAATCACTGAAGTCTGCTGAATAAAGTATTTTTTTAAATACAATGATGTAACATGAATGTTAGATGTACAAGCTTTCGTTACGTACTTAAATTGCATAGTGTTTAGGAGGATCATTGAAACACTATATTCAATGTTCAAATTCTAAAATTAAACATTCAATATTCCTAATCAAGTGAAGGCAAATGTTACGACCCCATCAGGGTAGTTACCCTCGCTGTACAACCAGCAAGTAGGGAGGAATATTGTTATATAATTCGATCAGAGACCACGACCAGATCAGATACGTTCTTTTATTGAGCTACAAGCGTTCAAGTAAGAAAAACACAATTCAAAATCCTCTTTTTACAAAATCTTCATAGCATGTCACGGTTATCCACACAATATAATACAGACGTTTGATTAAACAAACCAAAAACACACAACAACTGAGATCAATCAGACCCTTCATAAAGAGAACAGTGGTGAGGCAGACTATTTACCCCGCTGGATAAGATGCAGAAAACAAACAAACATCACCATGTGCACCTTCGGTGGTCTACACAAAAACAACCTCAGACATTATCCTTTAATCAAGATCTTCCTAAGTACATCAGTTGCATGTTTTCATGGAATCCAGACAATCAACCTCCCAGTACCCACCCAACCCTCCTCCCAGTACCCACTCAACCCTCCTCCCAGTAGCCACTCAACCCTCCTCCCAGTAGCCACTCAACCCTCCTCCCAGTAGCCACTCAACCCTCCTCCCAGTAGCCACTCAACCCTCCTCCCAGTACCCACTCAACCCTCCTCCCAGTACCCACTCAACCCTCCTCCCAGTACCCACTCAACCCTCCTCCCAGTAGCCACTCAACCCTCCTCCCAGTACCCACTCAACCCTCCTCCCAGTAGCCACTCAACCCTCCTCCCAGTACCCACTCAACCCTCCCCCAGTACCCACTCAACCCTCCTCCCAGTAGCCACTCAACCCTCCTCCCAGTACCCACTCAACCCTCCTCCCAGTACCCACTCAACCCTCCTCCCAGTAGCCACTCAACCCTCCTCCCAGTAGCCACTCAACCCTCCTCCCAGTAGCCACTCAACCCTCCTCCCAGTAGCCACTCAACCCTCCTCCCAGTAGCCACTCAACCCTCCTCCCAGTAGCCACTCAACCCTCCTCCCAGTAGCCACTCAACCCTCCTCCCAGTAGCCACTCAACCCTCCTCCCAGTAGCCACTCAACCCTCCTCCCAGTAGCCACTCAACCCTCCTCCCAGTAGCCACTCAACCCTCCTCCCAGTAGCCACTCAACCCTCCTCCCAGTAGCCACTCAACCCTCCTCCCAGTACCCACTCAACCCTCCTCCCAGTAGCCACTCAACTCTCCTCCCAGTACCCACTCAACCCTCCTCCCAGTACCCACTCAACCCTCCTCCCAGTGGCCACTGGGAGCCGCTATGGCTTGGCGGCGTCCTTCTTGGTGGGGGGCTCGGTGGTCTTGGGCCTCTTGGACTCGGGGGGCAGGCAGACCGGGTCAGAGGGGGGGGAGGGTCGCTCTGTGGGGAACAAGAGAGACGATCACATGACCGGCAGCACCGCGAGACGATCACATGACCGGCAGCACCGCAAGACGATCACATGACCGGCAGCACCGCGAGACGATCACATGACCGGCAGCACCGCGAGACGATCACATGACCGGCAGCACCGGGAGACGATCACATGACCGGCAGCACCGGGAGACGATCACATGACCGGCAGCACCGGGAAGCCGGGTCCGGGGAGGAGGGGCTAGGAGGGACCGTGGAGCTCATGTGAGGTGATGAGACCCCTCTACGTTGCTATAGCAACCTACATGACCATCACTGGTAGGACAAAACATGGATGCTGCAATCGTCGGCTTGGTTTAGACACATCAGGAACAGAGCCGGTTCAAGATCAACGCTGAAAGCCAAGCCATGAAGACAACGGCCATTTTACATTTACCTTTTATACTATATAATTTTTATAGAAAGAGAAACAACAATATACAGTATATTGCCGTCGGTACAGTAAGGATGTTCATAGAACCAAGTGCCAAGCACTAACCATCACTAGGTTAACCCATTCCCCGTACACAACAGAGATAGCTAGGATAAGACGCTACACCATGCTAAGTACTGTTTTTAAGTGCCAGGACAACAACATACAATAAGTGAGTACATTAATTGGGACATATTATACCACCAGGTGTGAGTGCGATTAGCAGTTACAAGCCGTTTTGAAAATCTGCGTCTTCTGACAAATAGATCAGTCTACCAGTCTACCCAGAGGACTGTTGTAAACGTTGCTCATCTATCCGTCATACATCTAGGTGGACACGCCCACTAGTGATGTCACAAGACGCAGATTTTCAAACGGCTGGTAAGGCCTGACCCCACCTGGCGGTGTACCACGTCTCCTCTAAGTGGATCACGTTCCCATAACGGCGCCATAGCCTGCTCCCTACGGAGCTGCGCCCCGAGGAGGTGTGAGCGCATGAATGGTGAGGGGGTGAACGCACCGTGCCGCGCCTTCTCGCTGGAGGACGGCGTGAAGAGGGCCGCCGGAGAGCGCAGCGCCACCGGGGTCAGGGCCACGCGCCTGGAACACAAGACAGACCTCAGGACGGGAGGGGTCAGAGGTCACCGCAGGCAGCGTGAGGGCCCCCAACACTGGAGGGCCCCCCCAAACTGGAGGGAACCCCGCGTCTTACATTTAGCAGACTGACAGATATAAGTACACATGTCAGGAGAGGGTGAAACAACCATATGTACAGTGCAAGTGCTCCAACCATCACTAGGTTGACCAACTCCCGTGTACAACAGAGACAGCTAGGGTAAGGCGCTACACCGTGCTAGGGACTGTTCTTGCTACACCGTGCTAGGGGCTGCCGTAGTGCTGCACTGCCCCACAGGGTTTAGTTAGTTGGTTAGTTAGTTGGTTAGTAGGGTTTAGCAAGTGTGTTCTTCGGACTAACAGAACCGTTTGAAACCGAAGTCATTTCATTTTAATCAGTACTATAGAGACGCCTTAATGTGCACGATGAACAGCCTCCCCTTCTCAGACAAGAGCTGCTCTCAGCAGACCTCGTGCTTCAACACCTCATGGTTCTGTGGACTGGCAGGAGGACCTGGACCTGGACCTGGTTCTGGTTCTGGTTCTGCCGCGGGGCGGTACGGGACTCGTGTTGGGGTCGCGCGGCAGCTGCGGCCCTATACACGCCCACTATTGTCCCCCAGCAGGGCCCCCGGCCTGGGGGGCTTTATCTAGGACCCAGCGGGGGGTCCCCCCCGTCCCCGGGGCCGGGCAGGGCTTTGTTCTCCCGCCGTCCAGGCTCCGGCGGTTTGCGCCAGCCGCCTTCCCTGAATCCATCATGTACAGAGAGGCCTTAAGCAGCCCCGACAGGACCCCCCCCCCCCCCCCGGCGGCCACTAGCCACAGTACTGGAATCAAGGGTTTGATTATTTACATGCTGAAGTGTCCTTGTTAGTGTCCTTGTTCTACGGCCCTTGTGATTGGGTCCTCCGTCTATCGTCCTCGTCCTAGTGTCCTAGTTCTAGTGTCCTCGTCCTAGTGTCCTCGTCCTAGTGTCCTCGTTCCCTCATTCTCATGTCCTCGTTCGGGTATCCTCGTTCCCTCGTCCTCGTCCTAGTGTCCTCGTCCTAGTGTCCTCGTCCCAGTGTCCTCGTCCCAGTGTCCTCGTCCTAGTGTCGTCGTTCCCTCGTCCTAGTGCCCTAGTTCTAGTGTCCTCGTCCTAGTGTCCTCGTCCTAGTGTCCTCGTCCTAGTGCCCTCGTCCTAGTATCCTCGTCCCAGTGTCCTCGTCCTAGTGTCGTCGTTCCCTCGTCCTAGTGCCCTAGTTCTAGTGTCCTCGTCCTAGTGTCCTCGTCCTAGTGTCCTCGTCCTAGTGCCCTCGTCCTAGTGCCCTCGTCCTAGTGTCCTTGATAAGTACATATTATAATAACAGTATATTAAATACTGACAGTGGAAGGCGGTCGGATGTGAACCCTGAAGAGAGGCCAAGCACCCTTACCTGGGGGAGGGCCCCTTGGGAGTGGAGGGCCCCTTGGGAGTGGAGGGCCCCTTGGGAGTGGAGGGCCCCTTGGGAGTCGAGGGCCCCTTGGGAGTCGTGGGCCCCTTGGGAGTCGTGGGCCCGGGAGAGTTGGCGCCCTGGAGGCCCTTGGCACCGGTGGGGGTCAGGGGCCCCAGGCGAGGCTGGGGCGTGGAGGGCGTGGGGGTCTGGGGGCCCTCGGCCGGGGCCCGGGGCCCGGCCGGCTTCCCCCAGCCCTCCAGGGTGTTGAGGGTGATCCTCCGCGGCGGGGCCTTGCTGGCTGCGGTCGGCGTCCCCCGGCTCCTCTTGTCCAGCGAGGGGGAGGCCTGGGGGGCCTGGGGGGTCGACGGGGCCTCCCTGACGGGCGGGGCCGCCGGGGCCACGGGGCCCGGGGTGGCGGGGGCCGGCTGCGGGAGCGGGGAGGAGGTCCTGGCTCCGGCGGACCTCTTGACCTTCTTCTCGGGGCCCGGCGTGGGGGTGGAGAGCTCCAGGACGGGGGGCTCCTTCAGCGGCTGGCCCAGCTCCCCCGGGGAGAAGGACACCAGGGAGCAGTAGCCGTCCGTGGACGACACGGCCAGGAAGAGGCCGTCTCCGGACCTGGACCCGGGAGGACAGGGCTCAGAACCAGGCAGGGACCCACCACAGAACCCCCGTAGGAAGCACAACACCCGAAAGTGCTCTCGGACTAGGCGCACTAATAGACTAATGGGCATTTAGCTGTTTACTGTTGTTATGCGGACATCTTAGCATACAAACAACTAGAACACAGCCTACGGTCATTAGGTAGAGCCCTATAGGAGGTTCCAAACATTCAATCAGCTGGGGGCTAGAAAGGGACTCCTATTGAGTCAGAGGAGAGGAGAGGAGAGGAGGAGAGGAGAGGAGAGGAGAGGAGAGGAGAGGAGAGGAGAGGAGAGGAGAGGAGAGGAGAGGAGAGGAGAGGAGAGGAGAGCAGAGCAGAGAGGAGGAGATGAGAGCAGAGGAGAGGAGAGGAGAGGAGAGGGAGGAGAGGAGAGGAGAGCAGAGCAGAGGAGGAGAGGAGAGGAGAGGAGAGGAGAGGAGAGGAGAGGACATGAGGGAGGCTAGGAGGGTAGAGGAGAGGCTAGGAGAGGAGAACAGGACAGGACAGGAGGGGACATGAGAGAGGATAGGAGAGGAGCGCGGCGAGGAGGGGCGGGGCTGTACCAGCTCAGGTCGCTCAGCGTGTGGTAGTGGATGTTGGACACCAGGGCGAAGGGCAGCGTCTGCTGCGTGTCGTACAGGTAGACCGAGTCCTCCGACGCCACGGCCAGCACCATGCGGTACGGCAGCTGGAACACGTTGGGGAGGGCCTCCGTGGAGCCGTCTGGGGAGGGAGGAGGAGAGGGGGGTGAGGAGGAGAGGGGGGTGAGGAGGAGGAGAGGGGGGTGAGGAGGAGGAGAGGGGGGTGAGGAGCAGGAGAGGGGGGTGAGGAGGAGGAGAGGGGGGTGAGGAGGAGGAGAGGGGGGTGAGGAGCAGGAGAGGGGGGTGAGGAGGAGGAGAGGGGGGTGAGGAGGAGGAGAGGGGGGTGAGGAGGAGGAGAGGGGGGTGAGGAGGAGGAGAGTGGGGTGAGGAGGAGGAGAGGGGGGCCTGTGCATTGAGCACCTGAAGAGGATGGTCCATGAGACCCATTCTAACCTCACGCCCCGTCGGTCTACCCACTTCCTTCAAGCTGATTTAATGGGCGGAGTCTTTTTTCCCCTCCCGGCTACATAGCCAATCGGGTAACCAGGCCACTCCCACCAAGGCAACGCTGCCGATTGGCTGAACTTTCAGGAAGTACATAAAACAGGGAGGAGGGGAATCAGACCGCGCAGGGGGGGGCAGTCTGTCCTGTAGGGGGCAGTCTGTCCTGTAGGGGGCTGTCTGTCCTGTAGGGGGGGCTGTCTGTCTGTCCTGTAGGGGGCTGTCTGTCCTGTAGGGGGCTCTCTGTCCTGTGGGGGCTGTCCGTCTGTCCTGTGGGGGCTGTCTGTCCTGTAGGGGGGGCTGTCTGTCTGTCCTGTAGGGGGCTGTCTGTCCTGTAGGGGGCTCTCTGTCCTGTGGGGGCTGTCTGTCTGTCCTGTGGGGGCTGTCTGTCTGTCCTGTAGGGGGCTGTCTGTCTGTCCTGCAGGGGGCTGTCTGTCTGTCCTGCAGGGGTCTGTCTGTCCTGCAGGGGTCTGTCTGTCCTGTGGGGGCTGTCTGTCTGTCCTGTAGGGGGCTCTCTGTCCTGTAGGGGGGGCTCTCTGTCCTGTAGGGGGCTGTCTGTCCTGTGGGGGGCCGTCTGTCCTACCGTCGTCCTGCTTGGTCCTCAGCTGGTAGTAGACGGGGCAGCAGCGCACGGCCAGGGTGGCTTTAGACGGACAGGGCAGGTGGGCGATGGGCCTGGGGAAACAGTATCGGCATTATTATTAGTATCATCATCATCATCATCAATATTATTATCATCATCATTATCATCATCATCATTATTATTATCATCATCAGTATTATTCATAGCCATCGCTCTGCTCATAACTTGGTCAGGGAAATGTGATTTGGGCGGGGAAGACACCGAAGCGGCCGCTAAAACAGCCAACACTCTAGGCTAAACAGCCTAGCCGCTGGGCTAAACAGCCTAGCCGCTAAACCAGCCAGCCTAGCCGCTAATCCAGACAGCCTAGCCGCTAGGCCAGACAGCTGATTTAGATCTTAGCTGAAGTCTGACAGAGTATCGCGACGGAGTCACCTCTTGAGGCTCTTCCTGGAGAAGACGTAGGTGGTGTTGGTGATGTTCTCCCCGGCCTCCACGCACCCCGCTGAGGACCAAGAACACACCTCTTCATCATCATCATCCTCCTCCTTAAGAAGACACGTTAGAACCCAGAAGGAGACCTTTATCCCCCTGTGTGTGTGTAGGTGTGCGCGTGCGTGCGTGCGTGCGTGCGTGTGTACCTGGGGCCAGCAGGAAGGAGCCGTCTGGGGTGAAGGTGAGGCGCCTGAAGAACGACCTCATGCTGTCGTCATGGAACATCCGGTACGGCTTGGTCTAGAGACAGACACACACACACACACACACACACACACACACACACACACACACACACACACACACACACACACACACACACACACACACACACACACACACACACACACACACACACACACACACACACACACACACACAGGTCAATAACTTACCATTGCTGTGATTTATTTTCAATAACCGCTCACCTCTGCAACGACACAAGTCTAAAAGCCCGTTAACGTTGAAGGGAAAGTAACTGGTTTCTAATTAGGTGGGCTCGGTGGAATATACCACAAAGGGGGGGGTCCCTTTATAACGGGGTGGCGTCCACCTCTGCCGAAATACATCCTTATTCAGTCCCTGTTGTTTATGGATGATTATTAAGCCATCAAGCAGAGGGCTTCGTTGGGGTGACTCCAGGCGTTGGTGCCCGTCTCCCCAGGGAGGTGCGGTCGGTACGTCACGACGCGGTCTACAGACGAAGCCCCACCTCTCCGTCTCCGGGGGGCCCCGAGGTCATCTTGCTGACGCAGTACGCCTTCTTCTTGGTCTGAGTGCTGTACACCCGCATCACTCTGGGAGGGGGGGGGGGGGGGGGGGGGGGGAGAGAGGTCGTCAACATCCTCAAATAAACACTCTGGGAGGGGGAGATAAACACTCTGGGAGGGGGGGAGATAAACACTCTGGGAGGGGGGAGATAAACACTCTGTGAGGGGGGGAGATAAACACTCTGGGAGGGGGAGATAAACACTCTGGGAGGGGGAGATAAACACTCTGTGAGGGGGGGAGATAAACACTCTGGGAGGGGGAGATAAACACTCTGGGAGGGGGAGATAAACACTCTGGGAGGGGGGGAGATAAACACTCTGTGAGGGGGGGAGATAAACACTCTGGGAGGGGGGAGATAAACACTCTGTGAGGGGGGGAGATAAACACTCTGGGAGGGGGGGGGAGATAAACACTCTGGGAGGGGGGAGATAAACACTCTGGGAGGGGGAGATAAACACTCTGGGAGGGGGAGATAAACACTCTGGGAGGGGGGGAGATAAACACTCTGGGAGGGGGAGATAAACACTCTGGGAGGGGGAGATAAACACTCTGGGAGGGGGGGGGGGGAGATAAACACTCTGGGAGGGGGGGAGATAAACACTCTGGGAGGGGGAGATAAACACTCTGGGAGGGGGGAGATAAACACTCTGTGAGGGGGGGAGATAAACACTCTGGGAGGGGGGAGATAAACACTCTGGGAAGGGGAGATAAACACTCTGGGAGGGGGGGGGGGGAGAAAAACACTCTGGGGGGGGGTAGATAAACACTCTGGGAGGGGGAGATAAACACTCTGGGAGGGGGGGGGGAGATAAACACTCTGGGAGGGGGGAGATAAACACTCTGGGAGGGGGGAGATAAACACTCTGGGAGGGGGGGAGATAAACACTCTGGGAGGGGGGGAGATAAACACTCTGGGAGGGGGAGATAAACACTCTGGGAGGGGGGAGATAAACACTCTGGGAGGGGGGGGGGAGATAAACACTCTGGGAGGGGGGAGATAAACACTCTGGGAGGGGGGAGATAAACACTCTGGGAGGGGGGGAGATAAACACTCTGGGAGGGGGGGAGATAAACACTCTGGGAGGGGGAGATAAACACTCTGGGAGGGGGGAGATAAACACTCTGGGAAGGGGGGGGGAGATAAACAGGGGGTTGAGGGGTCTGATCCTAGCTTGCTGGTCCTATGAACATCCTCACTGTCCCGACAGCGCTACATTGTTCATCTTTCTTCTGACAAATGTATTTATCGTAAGACACTTTGGATAAAGGTTTTAGCTAAACGCCCTGAATGTAAATGAACACACGCCCTCCTGATATCATCGGGGGGCGGGGGCGTGGAGGTGGGGGCTCCCGTACCTGTCGCAGCTGAGCGTGGCTACGTACTGCCCCAGGGGGTCCCAGGTCACCCCCTGCACGTAGCTCTTGTGGTCGTTAAATATGCTGATCTTCTGACCTACAAAAGGAAGAAACATGTTTTTTTTAATAACCGTGTTCAGGTTTACGACATGTTTCCATCGGGTGTAAATAACGTTAAAGTGCAACCATCAGATATCTGGCCCAGCTACTACGGACAGGGCTGCAACAGTGAATGTTGTTACGGGTCAACGGTTATGATCACCAGCCCCCTGAAATGTGTGTGGCGCCCAGCCGTACCCCCCAGCTGGTTGTACCACACAGGGGTACACCCAGCTGTACCCCCCAGCTGGGTGCACCACACAGGGGTGCAACGGAGTGTACAACTAATCCTCCAGACGGCCCACACTGTGGCTGTAACTAGAGATGTTCTGATACCATCCTTTCCTTCCACATACCGATCCCTGAACTTGGCTGACAACGAGTATATACCGACACAGCGTCTAGCATAGTAATTGCTGCTATAAATAACACAGCAATGTACAGTCGACAGCACAACACTGTAGTGTTTGTGATGTTCTCCGCCTGTGTAGTAAATTGTGTCGGTGGATGGGATTGGATCGGCACACAGAGGTGCCTACTCGCCGCCATCCCATAATGCAGTATCGGAGGGATCTCAGATACCGGCATCAGTATCGGAACAACCAACCAGAACCGGTTTAACATTGCACAGAAGGAGCGTCTGTCCCACCTTTGGCGACGTCCCACAGGATGGCCGTGTTGTCCACAGACCCCGACACCATGAAGGTTCCCTCGCGCGTCCAGGAGATGTCGTACACATCCTCGATGTGCCCCCTGTGAAGATAAAACACTCGTCAATATCCCTCAAACAGAGTGGGTGACAGCACACAAACAGGCCCGATGAAACAAGTTTATTGGAAAGTGAACGATTAATCGAGTTCACCTGACACCGGAATGTAATGGAACTACATTAAATAATGACAACGACAGTGATAAAAGTAAATAAAGTGTGTGTTTTATTTCTGCACTTGCGCTTTTGTTATTTGTTACCGACTGGAGATCAGTAAGATTCGTATTTATTTTTCTTCTACAGATAAAAAGTTAAATAAAGATTTTATAATATCAATTAATAATCTAATTTCATTATAACATGTACTCCTGGCCTACAGGAAAGAGAAGTTTATACATTGATTGTAACTAATGTCGTTTTGGTCATACTATAGAATGATTTATTGCTTGTTTTTAGGGAAAAATACAGAAGATAAGGAATTTATCTAAAAATCGCAAACTAATGACAATCGCGACATCCCTCAAAAGGTAAAAACGCAATTCGATAAAATCCTCATCCCAAATCGTCCCCCCTTAGAGACAGAGCAGAGGAATTTAAATATGGTGACTATGAATCAGATGTTGTGAGTGAAGGCGCCGGTCTGGGTGTCCTGACCTACCTCAGGGTTTTGACCACGCTCCAGCTCTCCTTGTTGAGCAGAGAGTCGTCCTCCTCCTGGAACAGCGGGGACGACTCGGGCTCCTTCTGGTCGTTGAGCTTCCACAGCAGGATGGCCGCGTCTGGACACACGAGGACATCCGAGGTTCAGCACTAGGGCCCTCGAGGACACCTGGGGCCCTCGAGAACACCTGGGGCCCTCGAGAACACCGGGGGCCCTCGAGAACACCTGGGGCCCTCGAGGACACCTGGGGCCCTCAAGAACACCTGGGGCCCTCGAGAACACCTGGGGCCCTTGAGGACACCTGAGGGACAAAACTAGGGCCGCCCTGTGGAACCTCAAGGCTTCGTAAAGCTACCACAGGCCGGAACGGACAATAATCATTTTCATTTTTTAATTATCCGTTGTCTTTTTTTAAATGGACCCACAGCTGCATCACAGGACTAAAATATGATGCTTGATGCAATAATTTCCCCACCCTCGAGCGAAACATTACACATTTTGGCCAATTGTCATCTTCAACGATACACACGCATCCCCCTGCGAGAGCGAGCCATCGCAACACAGCATCAAAGAGTTCAGTGGAAACGCTCCTCGTCTTCTCGTTGCTGGTAGTGAATTCAAGTCTCTCGATGAGGACACTCGGGGGGGGGGGGGGGTCGTACCGTCGCCTCCGGAGGCCAGCAGCTCCCCGCCCGGGCTGAAGCGCACCACGTTCACGGCCTTGGTGTGTCTGGCAAGGTTGGAGAGGAAGTCCACCACCGCCTTCCCGTCTGGGCCCGTGTCTACCCGCCACACCTGGACCCCCGCACAACACACTGTCATTTCCCTTCTTGCACTTACCAACGATTCTTCATATATACGCAATACATAAAAGACATTGTATCGGTAGACCTACATTTTGTAATCAAGTTCTGTTGGCTGGTGTAAATGCAGTCTGTGTGCTTTAATGCTATGAGCAAAGACTGTAATAAACCTCCTATATAACAGGTATAGTGTTGTTAGAGTATAAAAGTTATTCATATATTTTTACTGAACCTTTATTATCAATGTTCTGCTGTAAAGATCATGTCCATTTAACCAGAGCATTCAACTGTAATAAAGGATTTCGACATAGTTAATTTAACTAGGCAACATGCCATTCAAATCAATACACAATCATTAGATCGACCGATATAGATAGTGAATGGTATCCGAATGCTATGCATTTAGATCCGACGTTTGGGTATCCTCCTCCTACTGCATCTTACCCTGACTGTGGTGTCGACCCCGGCTGTAGCGAGCCGGAGGACCCGTCCATCTCCGTGGTGCTGGAAGTCCAAACTGTACACCGGCTCCTTGTTGTGCCAGGCGATCTCACACGTCACCACCTTCATCCTCGTACGTCTTGATGCCCACTTTATCGGAAAACAAGAGGAACGAACGTCAGGTGTCAAATTAACAGTGGGGTCGACAGGACTGGTCCACTGGACAGACGGGTCGACAGGACTGGTCCACTGGACAATGGGGTCGACAGGACTGGTCCACTGGACAATGGGGTCGACAGGCCTTGACCCCTGGACAGCTCAAAGCCCTACACTAGAATGAATAAGGAGCTCAAATCCTTACACTAGAATACGGCCACCAAGCAACAAGAGACCCTCAGGTCACGACCTCCATCAACGCTGTCATCACTAACATCGTACTGTCCAGTAGTCCGTGAAGAGTTCAGGCCCTTCCGGACACTGAAAGGTGGGTTCAATCCCTTCAGGACACTGAAAGATGCAACGCTTCACAGATCTCTGCTCAGACAGGACCGACGGAGATCTTTGTGAACCCAATGACTCGTCGATACAAAGGAGGATGAGCCGAGCCGTGCAGAGAGGTGCCACATGGGTCAGTCTATCACCATTTAACACCGGCAGATTGCTGCAGATAAGACTTATATCCTCAGAAGAGGGCCGGAGGTGGAGACATTAGCGACTAAGAGGACTCCTGTTTACAATATGTCGGGTTGTCATGTCTAGAGTTGACGGGGACGAACGCTGAAGACAACAAGTTTTTGGCTAAAATACAGAACAACAATACAACATAAATAACAACAAAATACATATCCTAATAACATAATGCATACCTTTTCTCCGTCCACTTGATATTGTTGGGGGTCCGTTCCCTCGTCCAGCGGTAAACAGAGGAAAACTTTAGCAGCTTTCCCGCGTAGGATTTACTCTGAGCTTCCTGTTGAAGTCCACATGATTGGTCAGAGTACAGGATGGGGAGGGGCTGAACGTCTGATTGGTCAGTGTGCCGGAACTCCTGATTGGTCAGAGAGCGCGTTATGGGTATGATACTGTATATTATGTAAGGGACGGGATAATGCATATAACGCCGGATAATGACCGGCGTTCTATTCGTATCCCGCTTATTACACGGCTTAATGCCAAAACAAAAAAATAACTTCACACACTGTGTCTTTTTATAATTTATTTGTTACCATTCGTAGTGTTGATGAGCAGATACATTTTAATAACATTGATAACATTGCTACTTTATTCCGGTCACCAATTTATACATTGCATGGTCTTGCTGTGCGTGCAATACAATGTAAAGTTGTGTTGTTTGTTTTCGGGCTGGTTTGCTAAAGAGGCTAATGTAGCTAAACAACGACTGGCCGATTTCGGAACGCTGGCGTCCGGGGATTCAGGAACACACGTGACCAGAGAACACACCCACTCAACAAAAGAAAAAGGCGGTAACTGTTAAAAGATTTGACCCAGGAGCGCCAAGCAGCGCTTTCACCGGAGCGGAGAAGGTGATTAGTAGTCAATATCTTAAACACTAATCTCATACTAGAGATATTGTCAACCGATAACCTTAACGAATTTTCTATGAATAATGTTCATGTATTAGTAGACTAGTAGACTTAGATAAGTATATTGTGGGTCCCGAGTCACGAGTCCGACGACCCCAACCGTTACCGGTCACCTAAACGGTTTGTTTTATTTGGTTATACACAGTTAAAAATGTCATCCATCTTGTTAAGTAGGTTATACACTGTTAGAAATGTCATGCATATTTTCAACTAGGTTGTACACTGTTACAAATGTAATCCATTTTTTAAACTATGTTATACAGTAGGCCTACACGCTTAAAATTGTCATCCATCTTGTTAACTAGGTTATGTGACACGGTTCAACATGTCATACATCTTGGTAACTATGTGATACACAGTTTAAAATGTCTCCCAAGAAAATAAAATTAAGATGAGCACCTTTTTTTGGGGACCTATATTTAGATTAATACCACATGCATTGATAACTTAGGAATCTCAGAAATATAAATGGTTAACAAATATTTACAAAGACATTATTATGATATCTAAACTGGAAACGTTGAGCTAGTAGGTTCATTTCATTACAGTTATACTCATCAAACTAGCAGTGTTATATATTTACAAGCTATATTTCTCTTTATGCATCAAATTATCTTTTATTAGGAGAAGGAATCAGCAGGTGCTAGCAAGACAGGTGGAGGAACAGGGCCACAGGTGAGGACTTACCATGGTTTGGTAGTTTTAACAGTGTAGCAGACTACGTTTAGAGCTCTTATTGTATATATATATATATATAGTCCATATATATATATATATATATAATATAACGACAACAAGGTATTTAAATCAAAGTATGTCAGTTAATACCTTTAACTGCACTCCAAACAATTGTTAATGAGTCTCCAAATTATTCTTCAAAGAAAAATTATTGTCATGAAGATGCTTTTATTAAAAAATAAGTTGTAGATTATAATGCTGATTGTTTGGAACACATAGAGACAGTTGGAGGGAAGTGTTATTAAAATGTAGTTTAACTAAGCAACCTACATTATCAGTTTTATTAGTATTAGCAAACGACATTATCAGAGATGGACAATATATTTTCTCTTTTTATTAGGAAAAGAAAGTTATGCAGCCAGCAGGTACTAGCAGGACAGATGAAGCAACAGGTCCACAGGTAAGGTCCTACAATGGTTTAGTAGTTAAACAGTGTAGACTACGTTTTAGGCTTTCATACTGGGGTGTTTTTGATGATAGAGTTCACTGAATGGCATTAAACAGAGTAGCTACATTGGTAATGTTTTTTTAATTACATTTTCTAAGGAGATTGGTAAAGGTCCACATGCTAGGAAGGATGAAGATGACAAATGACAGTAGCAGTGATTGTAAATGCAGTTCAGTATAATTTTGAAGATGGGATTATTGTTTGGGACAAGCAATGTCTGTTTCAGAATAGGCGATCATACTTTGGGCTCTTGACTGTACCCAAACAGTAATCAATATTTTATTTTCCTAATATAAAATAAGATTCTTGGCTAAGCCTTCAATGTCTTAAAATTGGTTTCCAAAGTATCCTAGCAAATTATGTTTGTAAAGTTAAAAGCCGCTACAGCTAAGGTCAGGCTCAGAAAATATTGCAATACTGTATATGAGCTTGAAAAGAGAATACATTTGGTCGTAATCGAGCTGTATACCGTTTTTAATAGTTTGTACCCATGTGTGCAGCATGTGTTTTGGTAGAAAAATAATAATAAAACGCCCCTACCAATATTAAAATCAAACCTATGCCCTTGAAAGCCATCTTATATTTTATGTAAACTGTGTTTCTTTGTAAACTAATCAGATGAAGTTTATTAGGCACTTGTTGACTGAAGCGACTATGTTCACCAGATCATAATTAACACGTAATTACCGGTAAATGATCCATAATTTGACGTACATCAAAATATGACGTTACTGAAGGATGAAGAGAATGCTTTTTTAAAAAGGTACAATGATACAATGAAATATTTAGGCGACTTGTAATGCATTAATATGCACAACGAAATATATAGATTCATTTTTATACTGCAATTCTACTTACCTAACCCTAACCCTTCATTCATAAATAAAGCCTTCAACTGAAAAATAGTCCTTTTACCTATGGGTCATACATAATTGAGGCCATATTGAAGAATATATATTTTATTTGTTTTGTATGGGGAAAACTTGCCGCTTTATACTATAACCCTCGCTCAGACGCGGTTATGAAATAAATCTCTGCTCAGATGGAGCTTCACCATCCACACACATTGTGGCCTTATACCACAATGAGTATAATGCGAAAAGCACAACTTTCTCACGGACACCGCAGTCCACCGCTGCCCAGACAGAGCTCCACACGTCCACACAAACCAGTCCACCGCTGCCCAGACAGAGCTCCACACGTCCACACAAACCAGTCCACCGCTGCCCAGACAGAGCTCCACACGTCCACACAAACCAGTCCACTGCTGCCCCTTGGTCGTGGCGTCAGACCACCTCGGAACAGGTACTCTGACGTCACCAAAATAACGTCACCTGCGTTCGCAGCAGAGTGGATTCAGTGGACATTCAGTGTTTTGGGGAGGACATAGGATTTTACCGATCTATAAATAGGGGGGTTATTTCAGTAACAGTGATAAAATGGCATTGATTGCGGTTGTTTATGGTTCAATTGCTCTTTAATATATTGATAATTGTTATGAACAGCACACAAACCCCAACAATCAGCGCACAAACCCCAACAATCAACACACAAACCCCAAAAATAAATAACACGGTACTTTATGAATACAAAAAAAACCAAACTCTTTCCCATCTTAACAATAAAATGTATGTTATGTTTCATACAATTAAATCTACAAACAATTGACATCAACAATATATATATTTTCATTAGGGCTGGGCAACGATTAAAGTTTTAAACGCGATTCATCGCATAGTATTTGTGAGTTAACTCGCGATTAATCACACTTTTAAAATTATATTTTAAATCCACTCCGATTGAGGTGAAATTAGGTTATCAAATGGAATGACACATTGTCATTCATACCAAATGTACTTAATAAGCAAAAACTAGACCAAGTGACCTTGAGAGTTTTATTGACTCACTCAGTGTGGGTTGAATATGAAACTTACGGAACACCACAGATTTGGGAATTGTAAACAGGCAGTTAATTAGTACAATTGTAATTGAATGTAAAGTAAGTGGAACTAAAAAACACAATTATTTCTGACATGAATGTTGACATTCTGTGGGCAAAAAATAAATAAATAAGAATAAATAAAGAGAACGTGCATTAATGCGTTTTGTATTTTGTATATATTGAAAATATTGAATATATTGAAAATAATATTGCATTAACGCATTATTAACGTGTTACCTTGCCCACTCCTAATTTTCATTTCTGCTTTATTTATGGAGACTGGTCTGAGATCAAAATCTTTTTTACATCAGAGCCCTTACAAAACAATATTTAGAATGACATCATCATGAGTCATCAAAATATAAGCAGTTTACAATATTCTAATCATAAAAAAGGTAATAAAGCTGGAATCGAGACGAACTCTTACAGGCTGAGGTCATCCAGGAGCCTTAAAACTGGTATACTGTTGTTCTTGTTCTATTTATATATTATTTATTTTCTCGAATGCACCAATTGGGAAAGCTTACTAAAAATTTCGTTGTACTTCACTCGTGCAATGACAATAAAAGGCTTTCTATTTCTATTTCTATTCTATTTCTAGCCTAGCCAAGGTATATCATAGCTAAACGCTGTCTTTGCCAAAATCCAAAAGGTGCCTGTGGGACTCTGAAGGACACTGAAGGTTGTGACCTTGCTTTACATCCATTGACCTACCTGAAAGGCAGTGAGGTGAGATAGGTGGAGAGTTAACCCCAAACAGCTTTGTAACCAACATTAGTCAATGGTATAGCTGTGAAGTAGGACCATTGCTATGGTGTACCTGTTCCAATATCTCCTCAATGCACTCGTAGTTCACTTGGTTCAGTTTAAAAGATCAGCCATTTTATCTTTGAGCTTTGTCAGACTGTTTCAGAGTTGAGAGGAACAGAAATAAAACAATACTTATTGTGTACTTTTTAAAAGGACGCAATTAATAA
Organism: Gadus chalcogrammus; assembly: GCF_026213295.1. Lineage (NCBI taxonomy): Eukaryota > Metazoa > Chordata > Actinopteri > Gadiformes > Gadidae > Gadus > Gadus chalcogrammus. The sequence goes on from NC_079431.1 coordinate 993,604, forward strand.
CAATCAATAGATTGATTGATTGAATGAGAGAGACTAACCTTGACTTGTTCTTTTCACACTCGGCAGAAATGGTGGCTTTCTCCTCCTCCAACTGCTTCACCTGATGGGGAATCACATGGTGTTTAAAGTTCTAAGTCAAATTAACAAGTCTTGTTAATTTAATTTGTATAAAACTTCCGGTTGCGGACTGAAAGGGCTTCAAAAGCCTTCTCACAATCATTCTTTTTGCATTTCAGATGCATTGCAGCAAAATTATTGGTTCAAATTTTTAGTACCGACAGTCAGGTACACAGAGAATCTGAGGACTAAGCTGGGCACTGAAAAGCAAAAAAAAAAAAGCTGCAGCCTACTAAATCAAATTAGCATACCTTTAAGACCAGTTTCTCAATCTCGTTGCTGCTTCTCTCCAATCTACACGTCAAGTCTTCAAAATGCTTTGCATGTTCCTGGTTATGGCGGGAATGGGTCTCCAGTAACGCCTCTTTTTCTCTGCTCAGCTTCTCTGCCTTCTCTCTGGCTGTCTGACAGTCTGCACACTGCTTCTCCAACTCTAGTTGTGCATGGAGCTCCTTGACCTTCTCTTTGAAGGAGTCCCTCTCGTTGGACACAGACTGCAGGAGCTCCATGAGCTGGTCTTGCTCTTCCTGGGCCTGGATGATGCTAATCATTCCCTCCTCCATCACCTTAGCTCCATCGTTAGCCGCTGTGCTGCTGTTCATCTCCTCCTCATCCTTCACTCGTGGTCCTTGCATCTGGGTGCATTTGTCCCTCATCTCCCCCGTGGCATAATTTCCTGTAGATCTGGCCTCCAAGGCTGCATGGCTGAAGGCCATCCCGTAAACGGGAACCTTTGGGTCACTCTCTGTCCTCACTCCAACCGGGTGGAGGGTGGGCTCCGTCGGTGCAGGAGTACTGCTGCCCTCCAATAGGTTGTCGTCAATGTTTAAGTCCTTGCAAGGGACAGGGGTTGGTGGGGTCGTAGAGCTGCTCGGACTCATATCTGTGACTAACTTTCTCTTGAGACCATCCAGCTTCTGTCTTTTGGCTTCGTTTTGTGGAGTCGTAGGCTGCAGCCTTCAAAAAAACAAAAATTAAGATTTTCCGAGAGAATAAAGGGAAAAACATGTGGGGGTTAAAGGCACTCATACCTTGAGGGGGTTTTTGACAGCGAGAATACTTCTGTTATTACCAGCTGACTGCTGCTAGTGGACAAACTAGATGCTAGAGAGAAATGACATGAAATATATTACAAGGAAAAGAAGGTGAAGAAAACAGGCTGTAAAAATAAAGTATGTACCACCCAGATAATACAAAAACGCATTTTACCTGAAGCGCCCTTTCCTGGTGTCCGTGGTGTGTTCGGGGTGGAGGTCTTGTTGTCATGATCAAAAGTTAGTTTTAGTATATCGTAGAAAGACTATATACACAAGATATAATTCAATATGTAATTCACTACATGAGTTATATATTTATATCTGTAATCTGTAAAAGTCAGGCAGAACTATAAACGACTTCATGCACACCACGCACCATTTTCCTCCACTCCCTCTCCTCCTTCAGTCTTCTGAGGGACTCGGCTTTCAGAAGAAGCTCCCGTTGCCTTTTCTCTTCCTGAAACTAGTGGACACATGTTGGAAAAGACTTGATGAATAAAGACCATCTCTCAACAAACTGTTTTCAGTCTACCTATAGTTTTTTGTCTTTTATGTAATAAACATGAATCATTATGGTAAAAATATAATCAATATTTGTATTACCATTTATTGTTCGAACAATAGTACATACAGTATAATATGATTTATATCTGAAGACATTTTCTTCACCTTTTTGAATTCTTTCAACTCTTCTTGTTTCTTTTTTTCCTCCTTCTCCCTGTAAACATAAACAAAACAATTTTCAGAAACGCCAAATACCCCATACAGGTGACATAAATGATGATGTAAAGTCTGTGGAAACAAAGGAAGAATTTCATTGCACAACTGAGAACGTCTCATTTGTGCATATGACAATAAACACTTTGAATTGAATTGAATAACCATAACCTCAACAAAGGTTGAGTTTGTGTACCAGGCTAAGTGAAGTAGTAATGCTAAAGATGGAGCTTACTGTATCTTATAGGTCTTAGGGTTTGTTTGCTGCTCTGAATCAGAGTCCTCTGGCTCTTCCATCGTCTCACAGCGCCTGAATGAGAGGAGTTATGAATGTATGAATGTTATAACAATGATTGTGTCCCCTACAGAAAATTATTTGAATCTGGATTAATCATTCAATGTGCTAATAATCCTCCTTTTTATGGAACAATAAAGATATATTTTAACATAAAATTAATTGAAAAGTGCAACAGTTGACTTGCATTTATTGTGGTTGTTGATGCATATGGACTCATTTCAAGAAAGCCACGTAGATGTCCCATCTATGCTCATCTAGTATTTCAGTAGATGCTTTTATCCAGAGCAATTTACAGTTGATTAGTTTAGATTGGCATTAAGGCATCTTGATGCCCAAAGACCTCTTGGTCAAATCAGTCTACATGCAATGTGTCAACATCGGGGATCAAACCCAGAACCTTTCAGCTCTCTGACCTGAACTGAGGGTCGGGGTTCATGTAGCAGAACCACTCTTCAGGAAGTTTATCGTTGTTAATTCCATCCGGCATCCTCCGCCACTGCTGACACTTATCACACTGGGCCCAGTTCTGATCCGGGCGTTTTCTGTAGAACATTGGTACACAGAACCACTCAACAACGTCCTCATAAGAGCGTCCAGTGACAGTAGACAGCATAAGGATGCTTAGCTTGACCAAACCACAAGTACCACAGTATGAGGCAGCAGTGAATGAATGCAGTTCAAACAGGTCAAATGAGATACATCTAGCTGCAGCCATTGAAGATCAAACAGGCAACTTGGACCATATGATGACGATAAGCGATCTTATTGGGACTTACTGTTCCTCCTCAATGGGTACGTTGTTGCTGCGGTTGCTGTTCTTTCTCTTAAACCGAATTTCTTTACAGTATTCTTCTAACTTGATTGCAACATTTCTGATGGCGTTCCTGTAAAACAAACAAAGAAAATGTCAGACTTGTGTCTTGATAAGAGGGACAGTTTTAGTGGTTAGGGTGGTTGACCCGAGGTTCTGGCCTCAAACACCAATATCAACAGTCTACATGTAGGCACTCTTGAGCCAGATTCTAACCTCTTCCAGCTCATACAGACCACTGATTTCACAGCTTATTGCTTTGTGGAAAAATGGCTGCTAAATGCCGATGATAAATGTCACAAATGAATTCATGACTGTAACATCATAATTGATGATCATCCCCATTCTACAGGCCTTACCTGTACTTATCGGTGTTGTCAAAGTCCTGTTTGTTGTGAGTCGGTTCCAGAAAATTGCATTCAATCACACCAATGACTCCGATGCCTTGCTTGTTGCTAGCCTGTTAGGAGCACATATACCAATGTCTACCAACACAAACACCAAAGAATGAATAATATGAATAAATATAGTTGCAAGCAACCACGACGTTTGAGTATGGTGGTGGAATAGTGAATACATGAGGGTTCCAAAATTTGATGTCATGCCTTGTGTCAAATAATGGTTGGTAGAGGTTGGACTTGAACCATTGGTAATGAGTCCGACGCAATACCACTACACTACATGGATATGTAGACTACGATGGGCAGATCAGATAATATTTTGAGAAATATATGTATTCCGTTAGTGGAGGTGTGGTGAGCTTGGTCGGTATGGTAATATGGCATTGGTATGCCTTAAAAACGGAAGTTAATGTTTATCGGAAGTTAAATATCAAAACAATCACCGATCATGTTTCTAAAGCATACTTTGCCAAATCCATCGTCAAACGGACGTTTGCGGTATTACATGTGTACAGCTTTAAGGCCCAGGCCACTTTGGAGAGAGGCCGCGGTTTAGAAAGGCAACTTCAAAGAATGCATCCATTCTTTTTCAGATATAGACTTGACATTTTGCATGGGTATTCTGTGGAATCTACCCTTTGTAGCTATATTGATAGCCGAGCCTATATATTTGACGCAATGTTAGAGCTGTTTAAACATCTGGGATATTCTTATATTTCTCTTTAAATTGTATATTTCTGCCGTCTTTAGCCTTATTGGTATAAGTTCCACATCATGTAGTCCCACAGTCACCTGGTACATGTCTGCCGAGTTTGAAGCTTTTACCATATCCGACAAGTTGTAGCCATTGCATTAAATCTTAATGATCAGACCACATGGGTCGGACTCTGAAAGTTGTTCATCATGATGATTGGTGCATATATAACAAGTTGCATGCATATTGCACTTTCCTAGTGGAAATGGCAGCCTGTTGAGTATGTTGCACTTCAAAGGCTTGTTTTAGCGCCACCTATTGTTCGTTCAATAGGATATGATGATTTGACATCATATCCTTGGTGTCCTTAAATCATAACTTTTGACCATTTAGTTTTTGAGAATTTTGTCAGGAAAAATAAATGAATACAACTAATAATAAAGATTACAATAGGGCTACTACGGTTTTGTAGGACCCTTAATTGAAAGGCACATATTAGACGAGTCATGTCACCACATGTGAATTTTCAGAAGCAAATGAGTCTGGTCTTATGCCAACTCCTGCTGACAATATTCCATGAGCATGCTGACATGCTAATGCCACCGTTTGCCATGTTTCAAGTCCCTGGGCCACTTTGAAGCGGACTTGTGATTGCTAGTACAATGGGGCTGATGGTTCTTGTTTGACTGCAAGTTATGGCGCCCCCTGTCGCCCTTTTCTTTTTTCCTTTACTTTTTGAAGAACTGCTGACAAGTGGTTTCTAAACATGTACCAACTTAGGCCCCGTCCACACGAAGCCGATTTCATGGCGAAACCGCAAAGGTCTTGTACAGTTCGGCCTTCCGTCCACACGAAGCCGACGAATCCGCTGACCGAAACCGTAAACTTCTGAAACCGCCCTCTGAGGTGGTTTCAAATCTACCCGGTTTCGTTTTGGATTCGTGTGGACGCCTGAAACCGACTGAAACCGTAAACCATGACGTCATCGGCCCACCCCTCGACCCTCTAGCCAATGACTGTTAAGCCCGCGGAGTCTCAGAACTCACAACAACAAAGATGATGGCGGACTACAGGCTTGTAATCGTTCTGCATCAGATCATGTCCCTTGTTGGGTTGCTAAGCCACTATTTATTGAGAATCCGCGACCGAATATCCCACATTATAAATGCAACGGCATCTCGCACTCATGGTCAGACCAGACAAATAACTCTACCTTCTTCGCGTTCGCCATCGTAGAAGAGCTGTTTGTTTGTGTTCTTGGTGGTTCGGGAGGCAGCGTTTATGCGCATGCTCGCCTCTTCTTATTTATTTTTCTTCTGGATTTCTGTAGCAGAAGCAGCGCCCCTTATGGGCCTGGAATGTGTACTACAGCATCGTTTCGTCTAACACTATATACATTTTTCAATATATATGGATCTGTATCGCAATATTATCGGTATCACGGGCCATGCATCGCGTATAGTATCGTGAGGTACCCTGTGATTCCCAACTCTAGAATTTATACCTCAAAAACTAGAGTAGATAATTAGGAAAAATAGAAAGACGCATGATAACAATAGTGTGGCTTGCTTTGCAACCACACTAATTATTGCATACAAACACATACTCACGTTTAGCTGACAGCCGACACGATGATAGGCCTTAATGAGTCGGTTCTTGTGGTACATCATGAGGCCATAATGCTCCTTGCTCTTCGTGTTGTACCCAAAGGTGATGGGGATTTTTTGTTTCTTGAACGGGACTTAAGGAACAATCTGGACCAGAAGAACTGAAGTAGATTCTCCATAGAATTAAAAACATTTCTTGCATAAAAAAACTACGGTGGACTGCTACACAGTGTAGCGTCAGGGAATCAACTCCAGTTCATAGCATTCCACCGTTACTGGGATAAAGGCAGAGAATGAATTATTTCTTCTGCTGCAAGAAAAACCATGAACGTTTGTGGACGTAAAGGATACGACAAAAAAAGGCTTGTAGATTTCTCTTGCGATGTGGGCCAGGCTCTTAGAGATGAGCTGAGTCCTCACCTTCTGTCCTTGAATGTTGATCTGCATACGAGGCTTCATGTAGAGGACGCTGCAGTATTCCTATGGTTTAGTATAGATAAAAAAAATAATTCAACCCTTCATTGATACAAGTATGCATATCCCTAACACAACAGCAACCAAACATATCCCCTCTAGTCACTTTTTAGTCATAAAAACATGTCTTATCTGTAAATGATTAAGTACATAGCATTTTACAATTGCAAACATCTAGTTTTCTCTTCCCCTTGTCTGAATAGTTTAAAATTTTGAGCAACATTGAGCACAACTTACACTAAGTATTGAACTGTTTTACTATCTTCATTGATTAATATTGCATCATGAAGGTCTGATCCCTTACTCTACGTTCGGCCAGCTGAGGTCGCTAATACTTACACGCAACGAGTATTCACTCTCAGGGACTGAATAGTCTTGTCGCCCTGGTCTTTGGTTTGATTCAGTCGTTGATTCAAGGACATCAGAGGGAATGCGGATATCATAGCGGTCTGTGGTGAAATCAAACTCCATATTCCCTGCAGTCGTCCTATAATGAAAATATGAAATTAATAAAGATTGCAGAAAGAAATAGATGAACCAAGGTTAAATATATTTGCAATAGTCTTTAATAATCTAAATATGTATCAATATTCAATATTCAACAAAAATCCATATTGTTGAAAGCAACGACCGTGGGGTCCTATGGAATGGAGAGCGTGGTGAGCATTGCCTGTTGCAAACATCATAGTTGACATCACCGTGTCTCACAATATGTTTGATTGAGGTCAGAGTCAAACAGTGGACCTCCTGCGCAACATTGCTTAGCATTGCCGCTCCACTCTCTCCCACATGCAGGTATCCACAAGCAGGGGCAGAAGAGAGCATACGGGAGGAGTCTTCCATACTTTGCACAAAAGTTGAGCTTAAGTACAAAATGTCATTGACATGCCATAAGAGCAGGTTTAACGGAAGTGAACTGGAGTGTGGTGTTGACGGCTGGTTTAAGCAGCTTCACCAGGCCCGAGTCGGACTGATTATACTATTGGGCTGGGTGAGGCTGCACATCGCTTTGAGTACTAAACAATCAATGCGACCGGGTTAAACCAGCCATCAAACAAAAATGGCTGCATGTTTCCCTGCTCTGAATCATTAAGACTATAAACTGGTTATAATAATAAACTATACTACCAACAATATACCTGTTCTCACCATCTACAACAACCCGTGTCCGGGAGGGGGCCAGTAAAGGCCAACTAGGTGGCGCAGGGATGGGCAACTTTCATGATAAAGAGGGCCACATTTTTCATCATAACCATCGGAGGGCCACATGACTGCACACTTCAACTAAACGTGAGCTGAGAGAAGAAACAATTTTGAATTTGGTAGATATAATTTCCTGTATTCTGGTGCATTTTGGGGATGGCCACTACCTAAAAAATCATCCAGAATCATAACCTATGTACGGTATGTTAATTGAACCAAGATACATTCATTTAATGTTTTCCATGCTCAAACAGCCACATGAATGGTCAGTATTTTTATCAGTGCAAAGGGCTCACATACATCATCATTCAATGAAGTCAAAAAACTGAAAAACAGTGGCCCAACATTAAGTGCAACAACTCAATGAACTCAAACCCAACAAGCAGTTGTAGTAGTTGTAGTGGCGACTTAAGTGGATATCTTTAATGATTGATATAGCTTCTAAGCAAACTAGACGCATGGGTTTGCCTTCGAATTCTATGAATTCTTCTCATCTTTCTTGACCGAGTTTTCTCAGGGATGGGCAACTGGCGGCCCGCGGGCCGCCAGTTGCCCATCCCTGAGGTGGCGTGCGGCGACGGACATTGAATCCTATATCATCAAAAATTCAACAATGCCTCTAAGACAAATGGTGGCAAAGTGTATTCAAGAAATCTCTGACAAAATGTTTGGTAGCAGTTTGATTTGAACCAGGGCCCTCCTGCACATCTACCAGTGCTCACCCGGTTTGTGGACGTTTTGCAGAGTTGTGGTCACTGCATTAATTCAAAATGGTCCGACCACATGGGTTGCTGCGAGAACCCACTATAATTAATTGATATTAATTAATAGTATTTATAAATTCAGCCTATCTTACCTAACATAATTTGCATGTATATGAGATATTTTCATACAAAATCAATGAGATGTTTGTGTGGATAAAGAGGCCATATTATATAATTTTAATGTATGCAGGCTGTATATTTTGCACCGCTCTCATTATAGGACTCAAGAACTTTTTTTTGGCCTCTTAAACATCATTTTGTAGCCGTCCCGACCATAGGCTGTTTAACGTCCTGACAGGGCCGTGTTCTGTGGGCGTAGAGCCTGGTAACCATGGGGATGAACCCAGACCTGCGGAGGTTCCAGATGATGATCCGGGTCCCGGTGCTGGAGCAGGATGACTCGATAGCTCGGAGCTCAGTGAGCAGCTCTTCCTCAGTGTTGAAGGGTGAGTGGTCCAGTATGTCCCTCAGACTCGCCTGGTGCTCCTCCATCACACTGAGTAGTCACTCGGGTCAAGGAAGTTCTTACAAGGCTTTACTGATCGATAGTTCTATCTATCCATCTGTCCATCTATCTATATAAATAAAGTCAGTGCAGGGTAAGGTTTAGCTACTTCACTAGCTCTATCTATATTGGTGCACAACGTTATTATATATGCAGGAAAAAAAAAAATATATATATATTTTGTGATATTATGCCACCAGGTTTCAGTATGTTTAGCCATTACAAGCAGTTAAAAAAAAATCAGCCTTTCCTGTCCTTTAGTGGGAGTGACCACCTAGATGTATGATGGATAAGCAACATTTTCTACAGTCTACTGGGTAGGCAGGTAGACTGATCTTTCCAGCTTATGTCTAGGTGGAAACTCACACTTGTGATTGCATAATATCACCCATTTAAACCCCCCAAAAAACAATCTAAAATAAAAAAAAAGAATATCCCCTTAAAAAGGCCCTAGCCAAAGAACCAAATGTGGCTTTATTAACATATCCACCGTCATTTACCTCATGATAACTGATCAAAAAGACACTACAGCAATGACAAGGAACACAGTGTCAACCCATTCGACATGCTCAAAAGGATATAGTGTTTTGCTTCAGGTTTCTTAATGCTTATGATGGGCACAGTGATCTGCTTGGCTCCAATCTTCTTCAGGTAAGTCTGTGACAGCATGCCAACACACAGGTCATTCTTTGATTTGGATAAAACGATGGCATCCTGGCCCAGACGCATTGAGCCAGACTTGAAACCATTGCCATACATTCCAATGGGATGTTTGCCGTTGACAGCTTTTTTGTCGCTGTATCCAAAGCTATAAGGGAACATATGTTCATGCATTAATCACTAAACTCATGACACGGTAATGAATAAACTGAAATCCCTGATTTTGTGATTCTAAATAATCATTGTGGGAGTGTGTGGATGATGTCTTTAAAGTGGACCTATTATGCTTTTTCGACTTTTATGACCTATAAACGTTGTTATAATGATTGATAGTCATGTTTAACCATACACAAAAAAGCGATGTCGATTTTCGGGAAACTCTTCCTCTCATCTGGCTTTCAGAATTCTCAGAAATGTATGTACGTCATTATTTGACACTTTAGTATGGTTAAACATGACATCAATCATTATAACAACGTTTATAGGTCATAAAAGTCGAAAAAGCATAATAGGTCCCCTTTAAGCACCCTAATCAGGGGGAAAGGCTGCAAACCGGCTGTTATATTGAGCAATCAGTGTGCACAGGATAACCAGTCATTTCCACACATACACTATCTGGAGCCCAGAGAAGTCACCTAGATCGAGTATGGCAGCCATCTAGGTGGCGTGTAGCCTTTGAACACTGGACATTATGGTGCGTTCCAGGCAACCCGTAACTCGTGTTTTCACAACCTTCTACCCATGAAAGCGACCTGGAACGGCAGTCGAACCCGTACCTCACTATCCGTGAACTTGTACCAGATCGATGTACTCCCAGTTACAGCTTTTGACGTCACACACACAAACAACAATGGCGGATCAGATAACTTTGTTTTCAAGTTAATTGATTGGTCAGTAGGCGGTGCTTTTACCCAACTGCTCAAGGCCAGGTTAGGTTGGCAGCATGAGTCACCGTGGTGATACAGTGACGCTAAAACAGAGCCTCTTTCCTGTCAAAGCATACCCTGGCTTTGAACGCAACATACCTCGCTAACCCGCTAATCGTGGTTCGTAGTATAGCCAACAGACATGCCGAAGGTTTTGTTGTCTTGACTTGCCTGGAACGCTACCACGTCGTGAGTCGTGACTTTAAGTCGTAACTTACGGGCTGAAAAGTGTCCCTGGAACGCAGCATTAGGCTCCAGCCGGTTTATTGTTAAAGTTATGTTAGGGATCTCCGCTGCCATGCAGAAGGTCTCCCGAGTGTGTGTGGAGCTGGCCGGTTTAAGCTGTGCACGCTGATTGCAATTTGAAACAGGTGTGCAGCCTCACCCAGCCTCCCCACTCCCACAATCATCAATATTGTAAAAAATTGGTGAAATGATCACCTGAGCATCATATGCATCATGTCAGAGCTGAGTCCGTTTCCGTTATCCATGAAGGTGAGACACTCCATGTCTTTGATCTGGGTCTTATCGATCCATATCTGTTTGGCATTGACATCAGGGTCGTATGCGTTGTCTTCAGAAGGAATTAAGGAAAATATCACAAACACATCAAATTAGGTCTATCCCAACATAAAATGGCTGCTATATTGTTATTAGGTTCATACATTTTTTATTCTGCATTTGTGAAGGTCTCTGTTAATTCTTTTTGGCATCTGTTAGATGTCAAGTGAATTTCCGTTTCCCAGGAGACTTAAAGCACACTTCTACAAACCAAACTCCCAATTAATGTATGCTTCCACATAACCCAATAGTCATAGGAGGACTCACCTATGAGTTCAGCAATAGCACTGAAGGGCCAGGTGTGGCTGGTAGAGTTGGTGTGGAGAAACTTTGGACTAAGCTGAAATAGGAAAGCCAATAAGTGATTACAAAAAAATTGCATCGTTTGCATCAATTTTGAATTCAATTTGCATGTGTCGACTCATCTTACCGGTAGTTAGCAAGTTAACATTATGTTCCTGTTTCATTAGAAGGAAATTACCTTACGTGAATACAACTTTAATACATTCACTCAGCCTTGAACATGTTTTCTGCTTGAGATATATTTTCAACAGCAATAGAGCGCAACAGTGTGGTTCCAGAAGTAATCCCATTAATTTTCTCCATAGAGGTTTTGATAAAGCCATAATGTCGTAACCATCCAAAGTATTTACCACACCCTGTTATATTGTGAAACGATGATATGTGCTCCTGTAGAAGCCAGAAGTCAAAGACGTAATTAATTATTTTGGAAAAACACGTTTTATTCGCGATGTCTTTTGAAACCACCGCCTACTACTACTACTACTACTACTACTACTACTAATACACTAACCACAATCCTAAAGTGCAACACGTAACGTCTTTGATTGGTGGAGCTCGCTGCTACCATGGAAACGTTTACCCTCACCCGTGAAAGTGAAGTCGTCGATGACTGCTACAACTGAACTCGATCGCTTACCACAGCAACAATGATTTCCCTTCAATTAATGGAAAGTTAGAGTTGTTGTAAGAACTGTAGCTGAAATTAGTTGTATATGTTGAAAAATAAGTTGATATAGAAGAATATATAATAATATATGGTATAGCACTATTAGTGCTTTTTTAGTAATTTTGATAGTATAAAAGCTAGGAATACATAACGTTGAATGAATACGTTACCGGAATACGAGACTGAATTCACATGTATTCAAAACTAACAACGTTATTACGCGGTGATTGCAGTCAGGAATGAAGGACCATGTCGATGACAATGCTATACACTAAATGAAACACTACACATACACCCACGTACACACACACACGCAGAATATATTACACAACTTGTATTAACAATCGTGCTCGACCCCACTCGCATTTACAACGGGGTCGCAGAATTCGACGGTCCGCTATCATGGATTGTGACCCATCGTGGATTGCGACCTGCTCCTTGTGAACTCTGTGAAGATCGCAGAATGGGGTCGCAGAATTCGACGGACTGCGACCGCTTCAGCTGCAAATCCACCCAAGTCACTGCAATCACACACACACATCATACAAACGCCTCAATCGGAACACACGAGAATGTGCGAGAGACATACGGACGTACGCTTGCCAATTTTGTTAATGCCTTATATACAGTACGTTCGGATTGCATGATAGGAATAGATATATTCCGATTATAAATCTAATCGGATGAGAAGTGTCTGTGTAAACGCGGCTAATCGGAATACAATTCTCTGATCGGAATAGAATTCCATGCAGAATAGAAGAGGTGGTGTAGTCCGCTATAATCGAGATGTATACACTTATTCCGATTGGTTTGGGGTGGGTGCCACTACTTTTTAACTTAGAGAGAAGGCATCAGCAGTTGCAGTGGTTCGCAATTGGTCCGTCTGTACTTTTATGCACACCGAACTGGACCGCTGTCAAGGAAAGTGATTCACGTCTTTCTTAGCACTCCGCAAGTAGTCCGGTAACTTATCAACCCCAGCGTGTCCGGTTGCTATGCAACATCAACGTCTTTGGTGTTTTTATCGATGAAAGATTTACGTTATCAACGAAATTCTTAATGATCAATTAGTCGATAGTCGATTAATCATGTCCATCCCTACTCTCAACTGTAATGTCAATTCACTTACAATATCCTGGATCTTGTACATGGGTTTGTTTGTAGAATGATTGAAATGTCAATCTCAAGTGCAATGCCAATTGCAACCTCACCCACATATACAAAGTTAATTATTCATTAACTACTGGTCTTGCTGGTTATATTAATATTGATTTGATCTTTAAAATAATAATAAACCATGCTGGTTTTCCTGGCATTTTGGCAAAGACAGGTGTTATCAGAAACCTTATTCTCTTTTGGGTTCTATCGTGACTATTAGTTTGTGAAGTGCTACACTTTGTGTGTTCTCTGCTTTCCATCTGCATTTTGGAGTAAAGAAGTGTATGCAGGGTTAAAAGGGGGAGTGTTTTTTTTTTCTCATCTCCAACCTTTACTTCCGCGTATATGCATTACCTGCCCATCCACCATTCAGTCGGTACATCGTTTTTCTCCGTTCTCTTCTAAAGACCGGATGAGGTTGGCCCCATACATATCTTTGCCTTGGGCCCCCAATTTTCTAAATCCGCCGCTTGGTATATTTCATCCCTTTTTCCAAGCAACAACGGGACAAGAAAAAGTAATGTGGATCAGACTGTGCGGCAGGCCAGAATACCAACTGAATTTAAGCTTGTTACCTTCTGTATGTATTGTAAAGTTTTGAATATACCCCTCCATAGCGTAATGTAGTCCCTTTCGATTGATCCTGGAAGAAATTAAATCAGTCTAGTTTGTTTGTCCGAGTTCGAAATGGTAAAGACGTGGGGCGTGACTTAACGACAGGCCCTGTTGACACTCCGTCTACCAATATAATCAAACGTTATTGGAAATGGTGGCATTAGAGAGCTGAATTTTGCACTCTGATGCTGAACTGAAACTAATTAAAACGTGTTGTTTATCGACCACACAATACATCGGTTGCTCTGGAGAATTGCAATGTTGCCTGCTACGTTCGTAACGTCCCGCTTTCTTTTAATTCTGCGGTGATCATTGATAGATTTCACGCCTGTGATGTCTTTAAGATTAGTATTGGCAGAATTCTACCAATCGATACAGATTATATGTTAATCTTACCGTACTCAACGGGACCCCGCGTACCATCTGTGCCGCGGCCATGGTCCTGGGAAACCGAAACTTAACTCTTGATTGCGGAACAAGTTAAAACCCGCCCAATGAAAAACATAACCCTACAAGAAACCAGTGTCAAACGGTAGACCATGAGACTCCATACGCAATAGAAAATCATAAGCATAAGCTTAATATCTGTATCAAATTACACAATTTAAACGGTCAGTTAAATCGCAACACTCAAGAGTGCAGTCACACACACACACACACACACACACACACACACACACATACACACACACACACAAATGTATTCAAACTCGATCACATTTTTGTTTTACCCTTCACTTTATTTGTTTCCAACCATTAATTTATCTTTTAAATTCTGTGCATGTTAACATTGTTTAGCCTACTTAATTTAGACTGTTAAAATCCCTTCACTTGATTTGAGCCATTCAACATTTCTATCCGTGTTAAACTATGTGGCTTTACGGAAACATTTTCATCCTCACTTTGCCCTTCAGCACTCATTGCGTTTTCTAGAGTTACACTTTTTAAACCAAATGTATATTTAACAGTCCACTGGGTAGGCTGGTAGACAGATGTATCCAGAAAAGACTCCCACTTGTGTCCAAGGTGTGGTGGAAGCTTTCAGCAGGGGATTTCAATAAGTATAGTTCTATGTGGCCAGTCTACATGCTGTTCATTCGAAACCTTTACTGAAATTTAGTTTACTATTGATTGCAGAGTTTGTGTTCGGTGAAAATATCAAATTACGCGCTTGCAGTTCCCTGACTCCAGTATTGTGATTGTACAGTGACCATGTTGTACACATTCAGCATAAGATAATACACATAAAATAATGTTGGACCATGTAACCAAGAGGGGGCAAACCAACTTTAATCTCTTGTACGATGTGATCTTGTAGACTGATCACTAGTGACGTAGTGATCAGTCTACGTCACTCTACGTCACTCCCGCTCTACGCGCATGTTGTTGGCAGAAAGAGACGAGAGCGACAAGAGCCGCGATCATGTCCTGTTGTGCGGTTGGTGGCACAAACCCTTTTAATAAGACATAAATAAGAATAATATGGGATAAATAAGTATGCTTTTTCTTATTCGTATTGCATGCTTATTAAATGTATACTCTGTTTGAGTTAATCTCCCTCAAAAAGTAGTCCCCTTTAATTACGATCGAAGGGCATTATCCCGCTTATACCATGGTCACTTGCCAAGGGAAAGAAATGCAGATCATTCATTTATATTTTCATGCGTTTTACAATCCAAATATAAAGTTTTCACATAAATAGGAAGGACCGTAGCTACGACTTGGCAACGGGAGGTATTCTAGTCCGCTGAGCTATGAGCCAGAGAGCTAACGTTATGGATTGTACATAATTCTAATTCGTCTCTCGCCTTTATACCACAGATACTTTAGGGTCTATAGCATATAACCGCGTTGTCTGGTTACATTCATTTTTCACAATTTATCAGGTCTCGTTTTGAAGAATAATTACCGCGGCATTCATTTCAATGGGAATCGCGACGGTTTATACTTTCAACATAAAGTGTACATGTTTATAATTCGAAATTTGTCCCAGCCTTTATACCACAGATACTCTAGACCGATTGAAGTTGGAATGTTTAATACTTACTAGTTAATCAGGACCTATGAGAGAGCATATTATCAAATGGATACGACAAGCCCTGGAATGTGTGTAGTTTTCCGCTCCAACCACTTGATGGAAACGCACCTGATTCGACTTTCTTTTTTGCGAACTTTCTAAAGATTCGCTTCACCTTTTAGATCAGTGGTTTCCAACCTTTTTTGAGCAAACGCCCCCCTGACCTTACCCTGATCCTCTGAGGCAAAATCGTATTATATTATGCGCTCAGAAATGTGTTACATTATCGACTGGTAATGTAATGTGTTTCCACATTATTGCTATGGGTTTAATTACAACTAGAGTTTTCGTGCGTCCGTAAACTCTATTTTATTTTATTATCTTATGTGTAGACGAGAAGCTGAGAGAGACTGACCTTGCCTGGTTCTGTTGACACTCCTCAGAAATGCTGGCTTTTTCCCCCTCCAACTGCTCCACCTATTGGGGAATCCCGTGGTGTTTTATGTTCCAACAACTAACAAGACGTGTTGAAACTCCATCTTGGTTGCTGCCTCAATGGTCTTCACAGTTGACAGTCAACATTTCTACTCAAGACACATTTCATTGCAGCATTATTTTCTACCCTCAAGTATTTTATCGTCAGGAACACTGATCAACTGAGAAGGCGAATCACCAGCAACCTACTAAACTCAAAAGGCATACCTTTAAGTTCAGTTCATCTATTTGCGCCACCTGGTCCAGGTTATCTTGCGTTAGGCTTGTATTGGCCTTCATATTTCGTTTTTGTGTAAATGTCAGGCAGACCTAGAACCGACTTTTCTTCCACCTGCCCGACTAACGAATACAGTATTAAAAATACAGTATTTAGAAGATGATCATTGGCTACCTAACAGGTCTCATGGCATGCTACTTTATGGATGCTTGTATATGGGTGTAAGTGGGCCCTTAATACAGTATTTGAAGATTTTCAAGAAATTCAGCCTTGGTGCAGAATTACAGCCACTAAGAGCCACTCCCACAATGGGCTTTCCACAAACGTGTCAATTTTTAGGGGCGGGTCAAGGTGGAAGGTGGGGGTGTGGCCCTGAGCAGCTTGCGGCCACGGTACCATGCGCTAGTGTCAAAGTTCCTTTCCCCCCCAATTCCTTCTCCACCATGGCTGAGATAACCCCCACTACGAGTCTCGTTGTGGAATTACCGAGCCGTCAGGGAACCCAACGTGTTATGTGCCATAACACCAACAGTAGAACGGTTATCCAAATAACAAAGAAGTGTACAACACTCACAGTGCGTGTATTCACACACACACACACACACACACACACACACACACACACACACACACACACACACACACACACGTGGCGCTCGCACAGTCGTAGCTCATTGGGCAAAGCAGAGATGGGAGGTAACATGTCCCTGTATGACGATGAACGGGGAAAAATAATAAATCGAGGCATCTGAGCTTTGTTTTTTCAAAAGCAGAGCTGTCAGAATTGGGGATCGAGCCCGGATCTACGAATCCACAGTTCTACTCTGAACCCAGTTAACAAAAAGGGAAGGGGAATAGACTCAAGTGCAGAGAGGGTTAACTGAAAGGTTGTTTATTACAACAAAGTCTTTGGGCAAAAACACAGAAAATCACAAATTCCAAAACGAGGGCAAAATCCAAAAAGGGCAAAAAGTCCAGAGAAGGCAAAAGGTCAACTCAAAAACAGGTAGATCCTCATCAAGAGACAAAAGTTCCAAAACGTCATACCAAAGCGGCAAATCCAAGTGGGTAACCAGAGAGCAGGCAAGCGGTCAAAACATAGGGGATCAATAATAATTTCCTATAAAGGACTTTAGCTTCGGTCAGAGTACGAACGTGGCACATCAGACTAAGCACTGAACATAGGCAAAAGCAGGGCTTAAATACATGGCTTGATTGGTAATGTGACCGGAGCAACAAGACACAGGTGACAGGACTAATTGGCAAAGCAAGGAAACAGAAAATACTTAAATAACACATGCACGGCCACTAGATGCCGCCAAAGTCCAAAGCGCAAAAAACATTATTCAAAACCATGACAAGAGCAGGATAGCTAGTGCTCGTTTTACACCTAACGCCATTTCTAGCTACTGGGGGACCATAGGCAGGCTAGGGGAACTCATATTACTGTTGGAAAACCTCATAAAGTGACATTTTCATGCAATGGGACCTTTAACTTATTCATCATGCAGAGCTTTTATGACATTAGCATGTAATAAACAACCTAAACCTTTATTATTCTGATAATGATAAAAAAATAGAATAAAGCATTTTTATTCATATTTGATGTATTTCAATTTATAGTACTACAGACAATATAATGATAGATATTTTCCTTTACCTCTTGTAATTGATCATTGTCATCAGTCCTGTTTTTTTCAATGACCAGTTTTCTGTATGTTCCTATAAGACTACATACAGGTGTCCTGTAGTGTACTATTCTGAATGGAGGCAGTGCTGATAACTTGGGATTTTGACCGGGAAAAGTGTCTTGAACCATCTACAAACACTTCTTTTTTCGAGCAGATCAGATTGGATAGGCATTCTGGTGGCCCCGGGGAGCCGTTCAGCTCTGTGGTTATGGGCGCACGGGATGGGACAGTGCACCAGTCGGGATGGCTGTTGGTTTACTTCTGAGAGGTTGATCTATCAGGGCAGAGGCCGCCAGCAGTGGTTATCAATACTTTCCAGAGTGCCCCCGCGCCTTCTTGTTCCTCCCTCTACGCGGTGAAGTGGTGCGCTTTCTCAAAGTGGTGTGAAAAAAAACACGTTGTTGTAATGGATCGGGAGAGGACCCAAATGCAGCACATGTAGGCAGGCAGACAGTCAGTTATGTCTTTTGTTCACAGATAGGAGTAGGCAGAAGACAGGCAGGGCGCAGGCAGGATCCGTTGTCGGGGGTGGAAGGCAGTCGATCACCGGGACAGAGCAGGCAGGTCGGGGACAGGCAGGGTTGATAACGGGGAATCAGTCCGGAAAACGCTGGAGAAACTATTACTGAAGACATAGGGCAATCTGGCACTGAGAGAACTGAGAGGGGAGTCTATATACCGGGTTGATTAGTGATCAGAGGCAGCTGAGTGCAACAGGTGAGGAAAGTTGGGCTGATGAGTAGAGTGGCAGGCAGGCAGGTGAGGAGAAGGAGGCCGGTGGAAAAACACTGGGAGCTAAGGTGAATGAGATCACTGAGAGGGGAGAATGAGATGACCGAGAGGGCAGATCATGACAGTTGTCCCATCTCTCTGTGAAGTGGGAAGCGTCTCCTGCAGCGCTTACTGGAGAAAGGTTTGGCTTTCTTCATTATCATAGTCTATGTGGTAGCCTTTTCGGCTGGCCACGCAGGCTGTAACGGTAACCCGTTTTTCATCCACCCACTGGTCAAAAGATTCTGGGGTGGGGCTAGACATGTTAGGCCTGTTTTCTCATGTGCATACACAATGTTAGGGATCTTGCCACTGTGTTGTTTTGGTTATCAAGGGACTGCATCATGGTCTTCCCCCGGCCCTTTTTCAGTTTTTACATGTTGGACATCAGGACATGTCACCTAGGCACTATCCACGGCCTTCGTCCATCACTCACACCCAACAGCACTGCAACTCTCGGACAGGCCCTCGTCACTTCCCGCAGTGACTATTGCAGCTTCCTCCTTTCTGGTCTTCCCCACAAGTCTATCCGTAAACTGCAACTGGTCTCTTACTCTGCTGCCCGTATTATCACCAGAACCCAACCCCCGAACACATCACTCCTACCCTCAAACAGCTACACTGGCTCCCTGTCCAACACCGCATAAACTTTAAGATTCTCTTCCTCCTCCCTGCTCTCCGCTCCCCCTGCCCGCTGGTCCCCGATGGGGCTCAGAGCTTTCAGCCGCTCTGCCCCTCGCCTCTGGAACTCTCTCCCACTATCCACCCATAGTATAGACAGTCTCTCCCCACCTTTAAAACCTCCATCAAAACTCACCTGTTCCGACTGGCCTATCCCACTTAACTCCACCTACCCGCCAATTTATTGAATATGTTGCATTGTTTATTTTTATAATGTGTTTTGTTTTGCCCTATATCTGTCTGTTTTAAATTGTTTGCTTGTCTTAAGGCGAGACACGGCAGGCAAAATCATCGATTTTTCAGTCACTGGTCAATTTTAATATTTTGGGCTATTTTGCACCATTAACATGTAATGTTTCGCACAAAAGAAAAAAAAAAGTCAAAACGAAACATTTAGGTGTTTGTTTTATTATAGTTTGTCAACTTGCGCCGCTGAATTTTACAGAAGATTCACCAAACGTTTGCTTTATTACGCACCGTTTCAAATTACAGCCGGTCTCTGTCATATGTGTTCCGTGGTATCATTGGAAAGGACTCGATCTGCTGCACAACATAAAACTGATATCTGATTGGCTGGACTCGATTTCCGACCGGACGATTGGTTCGAATGTATCACGTGGTATGCTCTCAAGCTTGGTTGGCTTTTGCCATAAGAATCTTTAAAGGCCGTTTTCTCAAAAAGAGTGTTTTTCCATTTTTAGGTGCACATTTCTCAGCCTATGTAGAACCTAGGTACACCACACTTCCCAGTTTCACACATAGCATTGTTATGAAGACATCTACACATGGATTTATTTATAAATTGTTCCTGGCCAGATTTATGGGTCATTTTACCTGGAAATCATGGCGAAAATAGGGTTTTTAAGGCCATGGATAGTATATTTAGATTTCCCAGGTCATAAAAGCAGATATCCTAAAATCCATGTGAGGATTTTTTGTCATTTGATATATAAACAAAATAAAAAAAGAATTTTGGTCCTGGCTTTATCTCAATTTTTACGATTCATGCACCGGAAATATACGCAAAAACGTGCATATTTAATGAGATTCGACCTAATTAGCATAATTAAATATGCAAAATTCAAAAACTTGTAATACATTTTTTTCTTATAATGATGTATGTAATCAACTGGTAAAGTTTCATGGTGATCCCTTGTATTTAAAAATGTTACCCTATTCACCTGCCATGTCTGGCCTTAACTTTAAGGCGACCTTGAGAGTTTTTGAATGGTTTAGACCGATTTAAATTTGAATGTTGAATACATTGGAATAAATGCTAGCATATCTTTGACCTAATTGTTGTTGTAAATTGTAATTCAGATGTTGTTGTGTGTAATAGATGATGGACCACTCAGCGATGATAGGAAAGCTATGCACACTAAGTTGCATGGAAAACAAGTAACTCAGAAATGGAAATGGGTCTCGACTGGAAACAACCTGAGGGGCGGAACCAAAACAAACGTGATACAACTGACCTTGGATTGGAAAGGACTAAACAACATCTGTCAAAAAGGTTGTATGAGGTCTGTTGTTTACGTTTATCATTCAAAAATGAAAAGAAACAAATTGCTATAGGCAAATATTCAGACAGAAAAGCAGACAACACTCTCACTTAAGGGCGTTGGGACCTCTTGTGCCTTGTTTGCACAGACAAGATCCAGTGTTTCCCCCAGCACTGTATGGTTAAGGTGGCCCCCTTAACAACAATAGGGTCCCGGTCTGACCAATGTATAAAAAAATAAATAATAATAAATATTTTTTCTATATATTATTTCGAACTGAAACCCTCACTGAACTGAAACCTGCAGTGCCACCAGACAACCCCCCCCCCCCCCCCCCCCAATATTGAATGATGAAAAGTTATAAATGAAAGGAGCTACACCATAAAAAATTATTAAGCTGGTTTGACCTCTGAGAGTCACACGGTCTGAGAGATATTCAATCTTGGAATTGTTTAGACCAGGGGTTTTCAAAGTGTGAGAGAGTGAGCCCCCCCCCCAGAGAAAAAAATTCAGCTGAGCCCCCCCCCCCAATTTTTTTTTCTAATACCTGTGTTTTGAAAGCTATTTTAATTATTTTACACATTTCAAACATCTCCGATCATAATTTTAAAACATTTGGAAAATATTTTTGAAACATTTGAAACAAATTTTTTAACATATCTTTTAAACATATTTCTGAAACCTTACAACATCTTTTTGCGTTTTTAAACAACACAATTTAACAACTTTATCTAAGCATGTTTTAGCTTAACCTTTTTTAAATACATTTGAACATCTTAATCTGTGTAAACTGCCAGTTTACAGATTCATTCAGGGTCCCCGACTCTGAATTTTCTGAGTCGAATCAGATCTAACACTTATATGTTATGACTGCATATTTATATTTATTGTGCCTATTGCTGTTGTTTGTGTTTGTATTTTTGCATTGTTTTATTTTGCACTATGGGTAGTGAGCACCACCCCCAATTTCATTGTACAAGTTTGCACAATGACAATAAAGTATGAATCTATCTGCCTTTTCAGTCCAGAGATTCGACTATTCGGCGGGGTTTGTTTACCGGCGTTGCTATGGTGACCTAAATTATTATAAGCAACTGAAAACGACGCCGGTTTGAAACTAAAACTGTGATTCTGAAAAAAGTATAAATGCTATCAAAATTCCGTTTAGATAGTATTGAAGATACAAGTGTGTAGATTTGTTTAATGGTTTGAATGATGGTAAACGGTTGAAAAAGGAATGAGTTACGATGTCTAGAAGTAGGTGTATCAGAATGGGCTGACGTCTTCAATGAAAACATCTGAAAACGAAGCGGTATGAAACTAAAACTGTGATTCTGAAGACATTTTAAATGATATCGAAATTCTGTTTAGATATTATTGAAGATACAAGTGTGTAGATTTGTTAAATGGTTTGCACGAAGATAAACGGTTGAAAATTGATTTAGTTATGTTACTTCTACAGTTGAAGTACGACTGATGATTTGAATCATCGTCTTTCAGGTTTTTTTGTTTTGTTTTGTTTCCTGAAGAACTCTGTGTGTGTGAAGAACTGTGTGTGTGAAGAACTCTGTGTCTGTGGGGCGCGCCCCACAGTTTGAAAACCACTGGTTTAGACCGATTTAAATTAGAACGTTGAATACGTTTTAATTGAAATAAATGTAAGCATATCTTGGACATAATTGTTGCTGTAAATTGTAGTTGGGATGCTGATGGAAAGATAAAATGGATGATGGACCTTTCAGCGATGACAGGAAAGCTATTGTCCCTATTTTACATTTAAAGAAATCATCTCAGAAATGTAAATCAGTCTGTTTTGTTTATCGTCCTCCGATGCAAAAATAAACGTCATGAGTGGAGTGTGGCGGCATCTTAGTGAACCATTCATTACAGCTCGAGCCAAACTAGAGGCCTTCACTGGGGGGTAGATGGGGAGAAATGTTAAACTTCCATCTTAACTCCTTATCTATTGAAATAATGTTGACAACAGAGTGAAAGTAAATCAGTGTTGCACAGCAGGTGCACAGTAGACTATTAGATATGATTGGTAATCAATAACAATACTTTATGGTCCCTTTTCTTCGCCCTTTTCTAGCCTCTTCTACATACTGCACCTCATTACCCTCTCATAAGACTAAATTATACCATATAAACTCATCTAAGATATATTAAGTGATTTTTGATTGTCTCTGATGCTAAATGTCCTTTTGTTACATATGGCTAGTTTTCCTTTATTTGCTGTGCTTCAGAATTGTTCATTTGAAGAATATGCATGTTATAGGATTTCATTGGTAACATATCGATCAGCATTAAATACAGATGTGTCCATACAGGGCCAGCGTGGGCTTTGGTTGGTGGTTGTTACTGAGTGACTGCAGGCAACCAGTGGGAGAGGCAGCAGTTGCAATGCTTTTGTAGTCTTTTAAAATGATGTTGGGTAAATGTCAGCAACCAATAGAAGCACACGATCACTTTAACAGATTAAAAAGTGAACCTTTCTCCCATTCCTTTAACTCTGACTGGTTTTACTAAAATTGCTTCTCTGTTCATGGAAGTTCTCCAGCAAAATGTCATTGATAAAGTGTTGGTCGGGGATAAACGTTTCTGAAGCCAGTCATGAACGATAATGATTCCAGGCAGGACTAAAAACCAGTTTAGCTGCTTTCACACTGCCGCGCGGCAACCTCCCTGATAACTGCCTCGCTGCCGGAGGCTGCTTTCAAACCGCCGCGCCCAACGCCGCACAACGCAGGTTGAGATATCTACAATTTGATTCTGACTAGTCATAATTCCAGTTGAATTTCCCTCAATTCAAAATATCTACATGTCCCTTTTCAAATATCTTAAATTAAGTTTTGACCAGGCAAAATGACGTTGTAGATCTCAGTTGCAGATATCAGTCATTCACATGTTGGAGATCTGCAATTGAATTGTAGATATCAGTAATGCGAAACCCCATAGACATGAATGGAAAAAATGACGTCATTTCTCCTAGGAGGAATGTCTTTGTGTATGATGTGTCCTATAAAATTTACAATTTACAACTTCTCATCGTTCCATAGTTCCCTTTCAAAAATGTATTTTTCCTTATATTGCTCCGAGCCATTTTTTCTATTATTATTATTATTATTATTATTATTATTATTATTATTATTTTAACAGCTCCAAGACATTTTCAAAGGGAAATATTGAATGATGATAGTTGTAAATGAAAGGGGCTACACCATAAAAAAAGATTAAAGCTGGTTTGACCTCTGAGGGTCACATGGTCTGAGAGATATTCAATCCTGGAATGGTTTAGACTGATTGAAATTAAAATGTTGAATACGTTTACATTGTAATAAATGTATGCTTATCTTGGACATAACAGCGATGATAGGAAAGCTATTGTCCCTATTTTACATTTTAACAAAGCATCTCATAAATGTGAATCAGTATGTTTTGTTTATCGTCCCCCGAAGTAACAATAAAGGTCAGGAGTGGAGTGTCGCGGCATCTTAGTGCACCGGCATTACAGCTCGAGCCAAACTAGAGGCCTTCACTGGGGGGTAGTGGGGAGACTCAGAGAAATGTTAAACCTCCATCTCAACTCCATATCTACTGAACAACAGTAGATATGGCACCAAAGTGAAAGTAAAGCCAGTGTTTTACAGTAGGTGCACATTGTTCATTTGAAGAATATACATGATATAGGATTTCATTGATATGATTACGGTATTGAAATCACTATCGATTCAATTCAGATATGTCCAGGTTATTTTAAGCTACGAACAGATTAAAATATCAAACATTACCACTTTTAAATGTGTATTTGTCTAAACATTTAGGCTATGCTTTTGCATGAATGCATATAATTTACAATAGCTATATCGATTACAATAGCTATATCGATTACAATAGCTATAGATTATATACAAAATCCATGGCCTCCAGGAGAAGAACATTTTGAACTTAGATTGCAACCCACTGAATTCCCTCTTCTCACCTCTCCAAATAACGCAGCAGAAGCTACGGTGCCAGCATCGAGTACACAAGTGTCAAGTGATGATATTCCTTGATAGATGCATAGTTTATTTAGTCGGTAAAGCCACGGGTCATGGTGATTTGACGGGTTTATCACAGAATGGAGAAAGCAACGGATACCAGATTTCTTCATTATTTTGATCAGAGCATTTGATTTATTGATTGCTGTCGGTATGTAAAGAGAATTAAAACAAATATTACAAAATGATTGTAAAATATATGGCCTACCCTTACCATCAACTAATATTAGTGTTCTCATTCTTTGTGACATGATTGCATAAAATTGCAATGAAAACATAAACAAAGATGTTGAACACCCATGAAAGCCAAAGCCCGCTCTCTAATGCATCATTCAGCCTCGGGAGGTCTGCCTTGTCTGATAATTAAAGGACCAATGGCAAAGCTTCAGGACTAAATAAAGATCCATCACACAAACTTACACTTACAATATTAAAGTAAAGAACATTCTTAAAATGTTGATTTTTGTAATGAAGAATCAACACAGAAAACAAAACAATTAATGACCCTTGTCCTTTATGAACGAAAACAAAGTTAATACCTTATATCCCGTCAGACCAATAAAATGTTGGTTTAATAAAGTGATCATTCTAAATATGTCTATTTTTTCATTCGGTCTTTGACCAAGTCTCCCTTACAGCAATGCCCTGAATTACAGAACAATATAAAAAAGCACATGTAGTTACAACAAGCAGTAGAAATTAAACCACTATTATCAATAAAAACACTAAATTATCAAACACGAAAGAGTTATTAAAAAGAAGTTTACAATATAAACATCAAACATTAAAAAAGGTAATAAAGCTGGAATCGAGCCTAGCTGCTCCAGGCCGAGGTCATCCAGGAGCCTAGCCAACTACTCGTGTATCAAAGCTAAAGAATGTCTTTGCCAAAACCCGAAGGCACCCGTGGGAATCTAGCTGTGCGCTCAGACCAAAAGCTGTAAAAGATGCAAAATAGCTTAAGTGGTCAAACATATTTCTATCGCTCATCGTGTGAACCATTTGAACATTCTTTCTTGCTCCTCAATAGATTCAGATTGATTGTCGGGTCATTAACAACTAAACTCAACTCTCATTTACCGCTTTACAGCTTTACAGCTATCGCTCAAGTCAAATAGAAAGTGAATGGGCATTAATCGCTCGGATCGCTTTATAGCTCTTGGTATGAACGCCCAGTAAAGGTCATCGAATGTTGTGACCTTGTTTTATATCTATTGACCTACCTGGAAAGCAGTGAGGGGAGATAGGTGGGTAGACCCCAAACCGCTTAATAAACATTCCAATGATAGTCACTTTGCTATATAAAATGTACTATATATACACTTTCTCTATAAAAGTAACCAATGTGGGTTAATGGTGCTGCTGGGAAGTAGGACCAGGAGGATGTGTTCGAATATCTTTTCCAAGAGTTTGCACTTTGTTCCGCAAGGCATCTATTCCGTTGTTGACCTCTCGTTTCAGACTGTGAGACAGAGATATAATAGTACATATTGTTTGCCATTTTAATTAGATGCATTTATTTGATTATCTTATATGAGAAGGAGAGAAAGACTGACCTTGCTCTGTACTGTTTACACGTACAAGTTTCCTTCTTCCACTTCTCCACCTAATGGGGAATCAAATGGTGTTTGATGTTCTAATAACTAGCTAACAAGATGTGTTGATTTTATTGATATAAAACTCCATCTCAATTGCTGCCTCAAAGGTTTTCACCGTTGACAGCCAACATTGCTACTCAAGACACATATCATTTTAGCATTATTCTCCTACCCTCAAGTATTTTATTGTCAGATACACTGAGGAACTGAAGACTAAGCTGGGCACTGAAAAGCTTAAGAAAAGGTTAAACACCAGCAACCTACTAAACTCAAAAGGCATACCTGTGCGCTCAGTTCATCTATTTGCTTCGCCAGGTCCTGTTTTTCTTGCGTTAGTCTTCCTTTTGCCACCAGCAACTCCTCCCTGCTTATCTCAACGTTCTCGGCAGCAGAGCTTCTCAGCACCCTGTCCGTTTCTGACTCTCCTCTGTCACAATTCCGCCTTGGTCTCTTCGTACCTTGAGGGGCGTTTTGACAGAAAGAATACACTTGTTATTACCGGATGACTGCTGCTAGTGGACATAATGCATGCTAGAGAAATATTATATGAAACTAGAGTTTTCGCGTGTGCGTTGCGTATTTTTTAACCATTCAGCGGGAGGCAACAGGCTGATTATCAATTAGGGGGGCACTCAATGACATGCAGAAGCGTCATCAACACGTCCACTGAAGTGTTGTGAGAAATACAGACTTTCTACTCTACATTCACATATAAGGTAATTCACATAACCTACGGAGAAAATAGTACCTCAGGGGTAGTATTATTGAAGAGATTTTCAGGGCACAAATGTCAGGATATGTTGCAGCTAGTGTGTGAGCATTTGATTACATTATACAATTAGTAATTGTTCAATGGAAAGTGTAGTATACTATGCATGCAAATTAGGGCTTTGACTTTTGCCCAAAAATCATATTCGAAGTTCGTTTGTTTATTAATATTAATACTAGAATATATTCGAATATTTATTAATAATATTTTGACCATTAAATGCCTTCAGTAAGACCTGGGCTGAATCCGAATACTTAGTACATACTATTTCTGTTCAGTGTCTACTACTTGACGGTACTATACTTGACAGTGTAGTACGGTCTACAGCTATGCGTAGAACGCCTCTGAACGCTTCCGAACACCGCCGAAACTCCACCGGATGTTTGGAGATGACGTATCTCCCCTCAGATGCCGGCAAAATTACCTTGATAAGTTACCTGTTTTCCGTCTTGTCATCGTTGCTATTAAATAAAAAATGTCTCTTTTTACTTAATTATTTTACTTTTTTACTCTTTTTAATGTCTCTTTTTTTCGCCGCTTTCTACGACGTCTTTCTAAGCCGCTGTTGGTAGTGTCGGGTCAGCCATCTCTTCTTCGTTCGTTACCAGACTCCGGTTGCATTGTGGGATAGCATAGTGACCTACCGTTGAATACTGCGGTGGTAGCATATCTATGGGTGGTAGTACCAATGGGTAGTACGCATTCTGAAACGTTTTCCGTACTACACAATGCGTACTGAGCATTCGGACGCGCTATATTTGTGGCGTGCTACAAAATGCATACTATAAGTATTAGTATTCGGATTCAGCCCTGGATTGGGCTTTGCAAGGTTTGTTTACCGGCGTTGCTATGGTTACCGGTCTTGCGTGTTCCAACGGTTTATTAGGTTTCTAATAAATCGCTGTCTAATCAATACTTCATTCACTGCCTCTTCCGTGGTCATTACAATATTATGATTAGACTGCGTCGGGTTCTCCGACGTCTCTCCCTCTTGGCCTGCCCATGACAGGTTCGAATATTAGGGGCTGCCTAATATTCGTTCGAATTTTGATTTATTTTTTGATATTCAAATTATATTCGAATCACGAAGTTCGGAGTCAAAGCCCTAATGCAAATCAATTATTAATTTGCTTTTACTGTTATTCAAGGCTGAAAAGTGCATTGACATTTTACAATGAAAGGCAGCTACTACTGGTTAGTTGAAAATAATAATCATCATTGAGATTAAACATCTCTTCCAGGGTCCTGGCCAAGACAGGCAGCAGTAGCCTACAGTCACACATAACATACACACAAAACATAAAAAAAAGAAAACAACTAAAACAGTCCGCAGGGGGGAGGGGGGATATCAATATCACGAGACATTTGGGGAGGCTCAAGGAGGAGGGTAATATTAAGTTTGAGCAACAAAGTGTAGTCTTGTGGTGGTCTCTATATACATAATTCACCATACTGTGTTATTGACATGTTTTCGTTCGGTGTTCTTTTATCGCAATTTATAGTCTATAGATGGAACGTCTTACCTGGGAGAGTTTGTCAACGGCGGAGCCGTTGTGTTTAAAAACATAACGTCTTGCCTTGGTGAGTTTGTCGCTGCGGAGTGTGCGTGTGTGTTCTTACCTGGGCGTGTGTGTCGATTGCGGAGCAGTTATGTTTAAAAACCTAACGTCTTACCTGAGCGAGTGCCACTGCTGTGTGTGTGCGTGCGTGTGTCTTCTAACCTGCACAAGGTCGATGGCGGAGCCGTTATGTTTAAAAATATAACGTCTTAGCTCAGCAAGTGTGTCGTTGCCCTTGTCTTGACATACGATGTGTGCGCGTGCGTGTGTGTGTGCGTGCGTTTGTTTATGTGTGGCTCCATCTGCCAATGGAGCTTCACACAGGGTGTGTGTGAAGCGCCCAGTGCAGTAGTGTAGAGGTGCTTGTAGTTAGCGCATGCTGCATACTGCTTTCTGCTTTCAACTTTCTGCTTTTAGCTACCGCCGCTGGCTAGCCTCCTCAGGGGTGAAAAGAGGAGTGCGTAAGCCTCCTCCGCCAGTACACAGCCTCTCCACCACCGAGACTTCTGCAGTGCCTCCTCGTGGCCACACACGGTAACTTGGTACCTTGCAGTCCCAGGCTGAACTGCAGGGGATCTCGGAGCAGCAGTGGGCCCCAGAGATGTGGTGTGCAGGCCCACCATGCAGTGGATACGCCCTGACGCCTGTCAACCACTGCCCCAGCTATGGGCAAACAGCCCCACTGCCTTGTGGGATAGTCTCTTGAGACAAAGGCTAAGGGAGCACACCCCAACAGAAGATCATGCGCTGGCGATGTGCAATTGGCGGGCCTAAATATGAGCTAGGTCCCGGCAGCCTCCTGCAGCTAGGATGGGGAGCTGGTCGTCCTGGGCTTACCCATGCCACCAGACCCACCCCATCTTGGTGAAGATAGTGCCATTGGAGATAGCGCACCTCATGCAGCACTTTAAAAAGCTCTTTTGCGCAGGTTTCCACCTTTGACCAACGGTGATTTTTACCTGGATCTATATCTGGTTGAAGTCTGGCGGCGTTGGGGTGTCTGACGACGGGAGCAGGTTTGAATAGACTGGGAGCTCTTAGTCAGAACCCTGCACGTCAGCGGCACAGGGTATGGGTCGCCAACAGCTGGGGTTGAGTGGCAGCTGTTCTTGGCAGACCCCTGTGCGACTGAGCAGCCCCTATTTACGGACCGCACTGCTCACCTCAAGCGAGGAAGGGCCTAGAAAAGGTGGCCTGAAAATTGCTCCCTCAACCTACAACTGGACAGGCTACCGCACCTGTCGGGTCATTCCACTTCTGCAGTCGAAACAGAAGAAACAAATAAACCTCAAACTGGCATCATGGAATATAAGAATATAACCCTCCTGGACTCCTTTGGCAAGTCTGAACGACCTCATAGAAGGACAGGCCTGGTTGCGGCCGAGCTGAGCCGCTATAATATCGACATCGCTGCCCTGAGTGAAAGCAGGCTCCTTGATGAGGGGTCTCTAACAGAAGAGGGCATGTGCTACACTTTCTACTGGAAAGGCTATCCCCAAGGTGGACAACATCTGCACGGTGTGGGACTGGCCATTAAGAACACACTACTGCCAAAACTCACTGAAAAACCTGTGAGCATCATTGAGAGACTGATGACCCTCCGTATCCCCCTGGAGAAGAACCGCTATGCCACACTACTCAGCGTGTATGCTCCAACCCTACCATCCGACAGTGAGTCTAACGACTCATTTTTTCTGCACAAGAACATTACACAATTACAAAACCAAGGTTTGGGCTGATGAAAACATCCCACAACAATGGAGACAGGCCAGCATTGTCACCATATTTAAGAACAAATGTGATAAGGCCATCTGTGGTAACCATAGGGGAATATCACTTCTTGCTGTGGCAGGCAAGGTCCTGGCCAAGGTGATGCTTCGAAGGCTCATTAATAACATCACAGAGTCAATGCTACCCGAGTCACAGTGCGGGTTTAGAAAGAACAGGAGCACAGTCGACATGGTCTTCACAACTCGGCAACTCCAAGAAAAGTGCAGGGAGCAACATAAAGACCTGTTTATGGTTTTGGTCGACCTCTCCAAAGCCTTCGACACTGTGAAGAGAGATCTCTTGTGGGATGTCCTAATGCGGATTGGTTGCCCCATCAAGTTCGTCAACATCCTCCGTCAATTTCATGATGGAATGACTGCTAGGGTGTCGATAAGAGGTCAAGAGTCTAGCCCTTTCCCAGTGCGCACAGGGGTAAGACAAGGATGTGTATTGGCACCAATGCTTTTTAACATCTTCCTCTTATGCGTCACCCAGCTTCTCCAAAAGGGGATTGAAGGAAACAGTGGGGTGACAGTAGTGTATAGGCTGGATGGTAACCTCTTTAACAACAACACATGTGCACTTGTATCTCACTCTCCACAAGGCCTCCATTCTGTTCTAGATGCAGCAGTTAGGGCATACAGCTGGATGGGGTTGACCATCAATGCAGCCAAAACAGAGGTAATCTGCCAAAGGAGTACCAACATCCCACCCACACCCCTCGTCTTCACTGTAGCAGGGGAAAAACTGTCAGTTGTTCCATCTTTCAGATACCTGGGGACCATTATATCTGAAGACAACAGAATTGACAGTGAGGTCCAAAACAGATTAAATCAAGCATCAGCTGCCTATGGGAGACTCAGGCGCCGGGTTTTTCAGAACAAGAACCTTAATTTAAACACAAAAATCTGTGTCTATCAAGCAATCTGCATCACCTCCCTCCTCTACAGCTGTGAAGCCTGGGTTACTTACAGCTGCCACATCAAGTCCCTGGAACAGTTTAACACCCGCTGTCTGCAGCGCATCCTAGGAATCACTTGCCGTGACCGAGTGCCCACACTGAGATCTTTGGGAGGACAGGCTGCAAAAGAATTGAGGCCACAATCATTCGTCACCAACTGCGTTGGCTGGGGCATGTCACAAGGATGCCCTACAACCGTCTGCCCGGCAGAGTGTTATATGGCCAGCTACACCAAGGTTAGCTCTCTGCTGGAGGTCTGAAGAAACACTTTAAAGGCCAGATGAAAATAAAACCTGGAGACCTGGAGAATATGGCTGCTGACCGCAACACCTGGCAGCAGCTGTGTCTAGATGGGACCAATACACTGGAGGAAGAAAGGACTGCCAGAAGACATCAAAGAAGGCTCAGGAGAAACACACCCACACCCATGACTGCCAGCAACACCAATAACATGTATACATGCCCTACCTGCAACAGAGCCTGTGGATCCAGGATTGGGCTATTTAGCCATCAGAGAACTCACCGGTAAAAGACAAAGATGGACGTCATCATCGGACTGGATGGACAACAACTGCTGTGTGTGTGTGTGTGTGTGTGTGTGTGTGTGTGTGTGTGTGTGTGTGTGTGTGTGTGTGTGTGTGTGTGTGTGTGTGTGTGTGTGTGTGTGTGTGTGTGTTTGTGTGCACATGCGCACATGAGTAACTTGAGTAACTGGTGCGACAGGCCTGCTATTATAGTAGTAAGATATTGTACCAGCTGTTACTCATAAACAAAACGAAGAACAGAATGTGAAGAAAACAGGAGGTAAAGATAAAGTACGTACCGCCCAGAAAATACAAAACATATTTTACCAGAGGTGCCCTCTCCGGAGGTCTGTGGTGTGTTCGGGGTGGAGGTCTTGTTGTCATGGTCAAAACACAGTTTCAGTACTCTGAATTATCATAGCAGCACAGCCACACGTAATATAATTCAATATGTAAATCAATGCATGAAGTATAATTCGTTTTTGTGTAAATGTCAGGCAGACCTTGCAACGACTTCACTCCACCTGCCTGACTATGAATACAGTATTAAAAAGACACAGAATTTAAAAGATGATTATTGGCTACCTTAATTTATTCATCATGTAGAGCTCTTATTACATTAGCATGTAATAAACATTCTCAATCGTTATTATTCTGATAATGACAAAAAATAGAATAAAGCATTTTAATTATATCTGATGTACAATTTATAGGACATACAATATAATAATATGTATTTTTTCTTTACCTCTTGTAATCGATGATCATTATAAGCCATCTCGTCACTGTCACTGTCAACATAAACAATTGTCAGAAATGCCTTAAGACCACATGCAGGTGTCGTGTACTATTCTGAATGGAGGCAGTGCTGATAACTTTGGATTTTGACCAGGAATAGTCATGTTTATCAAGTGTTCAAGTTTCACTTGACAAAACCCCAAGTATGCTGCAGTGATTGAATAATGTTCAAACAGTTAACATGATACATTTAGCTGTAGCCATTAAAGATCATACTGGTAACTTGGACTGTATGATGACGATACCTAAAGCACTCAAACACCTGTGATTGTGGACTCACTCTGTATCCTCAACGTTAGCACTGGAGTTTTTCCTTTTATTTCCACTGTAATCTTGTAATTTTGCTGCCAGAGCTTTGATAGTGTTCCTGTAAAACAAAAAAATATTGTCAGACTTGTGTCTTGATAAGAGGGGCCGTGGAGTGGTTATATTTCACGTAATCTAAGCCGTCTAGGCCTCGCCTTATGGGTTTGTCCCGTGAGCGCACTCGCATGCACTGAAAATTTCAGCAATGCACCAATCAACGTGGGCCCCGCCCAAATTCCCGGCACTGTATAACGTGGCGCACAGTATATTTCGTCCTCTTTTCTCCCAGCAGTTGTTTGAACCATCCACCAAGACTACTGCTTCTACCATCTATGATAAAGAAATGCAGCCTCGGCGTGACGGAGCCCAGAGGTACGGCCCCTTCACAGCCTCTGCACCTCCTGCCCGGAAGCTTTCACCCAGCCGGACCTCATCTCTCGCGGCATTCCCCGCTTAGAACTGCTCAGATGGAAATTTTTGCGTTCAGAGAGAACCCCCACTGCAGCTTGTGGTTCTTCCTCAGCCATGAGGATCTTCCCCTGTTTGGGGTAGAGGAAACGGCGTGCAACACCTTGTCTGCCTTACCACCACTTCATCTGATCCATTTTCTTCTTTGGAGCAGATTAGATAGGAGGATCTGTCCCTCATTCTGGTGGCCCCAGAGAGCCACTGTCCCACGGGATGGGACAGTGCATCAGTCGGGATGACTGTTGGGTAATTTCTGGGAGGTCTATCTATTAGGGCAGAGGCCGCCAGCAGTGGTTATCAATATTTTCCAGAGTGCCCACGCGCCTTCCTCTTCCTCGCTCTACGTGGCGAAGTGGGGCGCTTCTCGAAATGGTGTGAAAAAAACCTTGTGTTGTTTTGGTTATCAAGGGACCACGTCAAGGTCTTGCCCCGGCCCTTTTTTCAGATCTATTTAGACCTCTCTCTGACCGTCGATCTCACCACGATCTTACTACAAATGATGCCATGCAGCTACTTGTCGCGAGACCCTTATATCAAAATTGTCACTTGGGACTGATTGGAGCCAAGTCCTGCCGCATAAAGCGGATGCAAGGACATGGCTCTTCCTCTTTTACCTTCTCGCTTCGGTTTTTCGTGAGACCCGGTAAGTTTGAAACTTGGGAAATCTGTCACGTTAATCGTGCAGGCGCTTTAAGCCCCTGAGGACTGTTTAAAGGTGACATATTATGGTGTTTTCCCAAAAAGTAAACATAGTATTTGAGTTCCAGAAAACATGTTTTTTAAGCTGTTTGCTGGAAAGCTTTTAGGAAAAAAAATATTGTCTACCGCTGTACCCCTCTGTTTCAGTCCCTTCAGAATGCGCTGTTTCTGATGTCTGTAGCATTGATTCAAATGAGCTGCTGCCCATTGACCAATGAGTTGTCAGACTGAACCACAGCATGGAGGAGAAGAGATTGTTGCCGTTTGCTGACTCCTGGAGATCTATATCTATATTATATAACATAATAATAAAAATTATATATGGGTATTTATATAATCGATCTAATATCACTGCCAAAAGCTATGAGCGCCTCGGATGATATTATGAATAATAAAGACTGTGTCTGACGACTCTGGTACTTCCACAAGTAAAGACTCGTAGTGGGGGATATCTGGGCCATGGTTGAGAAGAATTGGGGGGAAGGAACTTTGGCTTTGACTTTCTGAAGTCCATGAACCGCGACATGGTGAAGAAAAGGATTGCACTCCGGGAGCTTAGCTGCCGGACTGCCTCCGAGCTCCCCGCTCCGGAGCTGCCGGCCACCGTCAAAGCCGTCCAGCCGCAGTCCGGCAGCTCCGGATGAGTACTCCGGGAGCTGAACTGGCGCCGAAGCTAGGTGGAAGCTCCAGTGGACTAGCAGCTCCGACGGACGAGCAGCTCCGACTGGGGTAGCTTGGCGGCAGTCCGGCAGCTCAGCTCCGGGAGTGCAATCCCTTTCTACTCCATGTCTCCTCCTCCCGACTTCCCTTCGGCGGCAGCTCCGGCGGGGTGAGCTCGGCGCCAGAGAAAGGGACTCCCGTAGCTTAGCTGCAGGGCTAGCGCCGAGTTCCCCCCGCGGAGCTGCTCGTCCGCTGGTCCACAAAATCTTAGCAATGCTCTGATTGGAGGGGAGTGGGGAAGTGGGAGGTAATATTCAAATGTGCCCCCTTCCTACGTAGGATGGGGCGCCAAAACTGACTCGCTCATTTGGTAGCTGAAGGCGGGCTGCTTCAAGAAATGCGTATCTCACTCAAAAAATCATGTACGGACTTATTTCAAAGTTTGTATGCGTGTGGGAGCACCATCTTCCCACAACAACACCCCAAATCCCAGGAAAAGTGCTGTTTTCATAGCGCAAAGCACGGTAAGACGAAACGATTCTACCCTGTTTTGAATGCTTTATATATTTTGATTATCGTAGGCTATGAAGTTGAACACTAAAAACAATACTGAAGTGATAGGCTTACTCCCCTCTGCAGCAGCAGTCGGGTTGTGCCGTGAAACCCCAACACACGTCCGCGTGAATTAAGCGCAGAGCCGGCGCTGGCCGTTTCGGCGCCCTAGGCGACTCGAAATCAACTTGCGCCCTGGACAGGTCTTCCGAGCGGGGGGGGGGGTGCTACGCTGACGGTTTCGGGCCGCCCCGCTGACGGTTTCGGGCCGCCCTGGCAATTGCTCCCGTGCCCCCTCGCTTCTCCGTTCGCATCGTATATTTTAATTAAGGGCGCCACCAGAGGGCGCCCCCAACGCATTTATCGCCCTAGGCGGTCGCCTAGCTCGCCTATGCCGAGCGCCGGCCCTGATTAAGCGGGGTTTGTTTGTTAAATAGTAACCCCACCGACGTTTGCGTGAATTGTGCTGGGTTTGTGTGTGAGATATTAATTTGTTTATTAAGACAATTCCAAGGGGAATGACTGCAAGGTGCGGTCGTTCATTTCTGTTCCGCCCGTGAAAACCCCCCCATTGCATGAGTTGTGCTGGGTTTGCAGTAAAGCTACATTTATCCAGCCCTTGGCGGCTGTTCGCAGCAGTCTGGGCCAGTACACAAACGGCGTTGGTCAGTGTGGTGTCTGCTCCACCTAGCTCGGCAGCAATTGCCTTGATCCCGTTGGCTATTGTTCGCAGTAGGCAGGGTCAAGAGTTGTTGGGGCTGCTATTGTTGTACACGCTTACGGCATATTGAGGCGTGAGTGTCCTGATTGCCAAGATGGCATCCCATATGTGCATCTTTTGCAACGCGGCCATGGACTCACGTGATGGCCACCGGGAGTGCCCTGGGTGTTTAGGCAGGGCCCGTCTCTTGGGAGATGCCAAGAACCCATGCCCTGCCGCACTCGACTTGCCTCTCGAGGAGAGGGCTCATAGGGCAGGCCTGCAGGCAGCACTTGTGTCACTGACGGACTCCTCTTCCACTCATGGAGGGCAGTCCTATGAACCAGAAGGTAAGTCCTCGGGAAGGAAGCACAGGTCGTCCCATAAGCCTCCTTATAAGCACAAGAGGAGGAGAACCGCAGACGCTGTCGACCCCCCGTGCTCCCTCCAAGTTCGCCCGTGTGGGATTCTGTAGAGGAGGAGAGCGTGTACACCCAGCTTCTGGCAGCCGTTCGTGGCCTCACAGACAGGGTGAACAGCTTCGAAACCCACCCTCGGCAGGCCGAGGCCGTCGGCTCAGCGTAGGCCTCACTTGATCCCCTGCCTTCTTTTCAGGAGCAAAGGCATCCTGAAACCATTTCGCTTTATGCGAACTTGGAGGGAGCACGGGGGAGTCGACCACTGACATACCAACAGCATATGCCATGGTATGTCAGTGGTCGCGATGGCACATGCCACAGGCCAATAAACGATCTCGGAGTCTCTCAGCCAAGGTGTTCCATCCCGACTCACAGTCTGTGCTGGTTAAAGCTCAGGAGTCTGTGCGTGCTCGCGAGGATGTAAAAAGGTAATTTCATCCACCCACAGCTGGAACGGCAAGTAGTCAGCTCACACATACATGTGTCTGGAGACGTCAGGAACCCTGGTCGGGTAACACACGCCGGGGTTTCAGCGGGCAAGGTCCGGCCCGGCCTGGGCACTATCCGGGGGAACGTCTACCCCAGTCAGGGGCAAATAGGACGGCCCAACGCGGGCGCCCCCCCAGGGGTCCAAGGACTCGTTGGACCCACTGCCAAATGTGGTTCTCCCTGAGCTATCCGTGCGGCCCGCTGGGGCTGGATGCACTGTCTCACGAGTGGCCGGGAGGAATATTGTACGCTTTCCCTCCATTTAATGTTGTTTTTGGCGGCCTGTTTTAATTTTAGTTTTAGTCTAGTCTTTGTGCAGGTGAAATGGAAATGATGATTTCTCAGTGCAATGTACTATGTATCTTCAGTTACAAGTTGTACGTTTTTATATTTACCCGTATTAGTGTGGACAGGGCCTTAAGTTTTCATTAACGCTACCACCACAGCTGCGTCTTGTGAATCTAAATACTGACGCGACGAGCGGGGATTCAGGAAGTAACGTAACCTGATACCCTTGATTCCACTGGTACTGGAGAGAATACGCCAGGGCTCCTACCGAGTGCTGTTAGTGTCTCCACGCTGGTGCCTTCTTGACCGAGAAAAGGCAGACAGTGAATTTTTGGCGCTCTGTGGATTGAAGACAACAAATCCGACAATGCCATCAGCGTTCACTCCCTGAGGGACATAACATAACAGCCAATCAGCATTCACTCCCTGCAGTCCAGAGTGAATGCAGCAGGAGGAGAGTGATTGTTGCCGTTTGTGGACTCCCGCAGCTCTATATCTAAATAATATAATAGTATATATTTTATAGGTATCTATATAATACAATATAATATATAATATCAAGGCCAAATGCTGTAGGCGCCTTCGGATGATATTATGAATTAAAGTTTGCGCCGGGTTCTCGGACGTCTCTGGTACTTCCACAGCAAGTAAAGACTCGTAGTGGGGGTTATCTCGGCCAGAGTCCTGCACGGGTTCGGGGACCTGCGGGTAATTTGGATGAAACTGAATGAAAAACATTATACTGGGTCGGAGATGGGTGCGGGTCGTGTCGGACGCCTGAAAAGCACGGGTCGGTCGCGGGTTTTGCGATTGCGAACGAGACATCTTCGGTGCTGGATATGTTATTCAGGACGGGTCTCGGTATCAATTTACTGCGGGTATGTAAGAGTGCAGAATGTAATTCGCGCTACTGTCGGAACACGGGTCGGATACGGTTTTAAGTATTGCGGATACGGGTGTCAAAATCTTTACCGTACCGCAAATTCAAACCGGTGTACTCCCGTTTATACCATTCACCCCTAAATCCCAGCTATTGGCAATGATCTGTATTAGGTCTGTAGCGTCAGTGGGTCCCACCCCCTATAGGCGGGTTTGAAAATGAGGAACTAGAGCCCCCCCCTTTTACAGTTCCTGCTTAAATTCCGCAAAAATCGTAATCTTGCGTAATTTAAAGCAGGAAGTGTGAGATAGATACAGATCTCTCCCGTCATGAGGGGAAATTGAGGCATTCATGCACGACCAATCAAAAATATGACTGGGTTTCTAATGATACAAAGCTTAATGCAAATGTGTGAAGTGTCCCTCTAAGATTGCCTATTAGCATGGACCAATAATACTTCCGTAGATTCATGACCTCAAAAGAAGCGACATCACGCTCAGCAAAACAGAGCTAGAAGCCAACGTAGAAACGCCGTTTTTCTATCCTTATTTGTTCAATGTTGTGAACATTGGAAAAAAACTGGAAAGACAACGCTACAGTGAGTTACATTACCCTGGAAGACCTTTCACTTTGTGCTCCAAACACATTTCAACTACACAGTGACCATCTGATAACAAGCAGGCAACGAATATAAGGCGGGCTGAAAACTAACTAACCACCACCTAAACACAGTATGAAAACTGTCTAAAACGAATTCATGATTTTAAAATCATGATTTCATCTCCGTTACAGAAGAGGCCTTACCTGTAAGGTTTGTCGTCTTCAAAGTCCTGTTTGTTGTGAGTCGGTTTCAGATAATTACACTCAATCACACCAATGACTCCGATGCCTATCTTGTGTTTAGCCTGATAGGAGCACATAAACCCAAGTTGAAGTATAAGAACTAATAAAAAGCCACAGATTAAAATTTTGCACGCAAGCACACACTCACTCTTAGCTGACAGCCGACACGATGATACGCCTTGATGAGTCGGTTCTTGTAGTACATCATGAGGCCATAATGCTCCTTGCTCTTGTTGTCCCCAAAGGTGATGGGGATTTTTTGTTCCTAGAACGGGACTTAAGGAAGACTCTGTAACCGGAAGACTGCTGTTGATTCTTCACAGAATGAAAAACATTTCATGCATGGATAAACCAAACACACACACACAAACTGATCAAGAAGACTGTTGTGACGAATCTGTCTCTCTGATGCCTGAAGTTGTAATGTTGGGTGACACGTGGCTCAGGGGTTAGCACTGCTGCCTCAGGTAGCATTCACACTCCCTCCGTCCGTCTACGGATCTCATTGACTTTGCATGGGGGGCTCTCAAAATGTGGGTCCGTCCGTTCGGTCGGCTCCGTGGCCTGCTTAAAAAGTTGAGAAATGTTCAACTTTTCAGGCAATGACGGATCCGTCGGCCAATCAGATCCCATTTTGCAAATATACTCAAATACACTGGTGAATGAAATCGCCTTTGTAATACAACCGGGAAAACACATGGATACGTCAAAAAGCCCCCATCCATCGACGGAAGCATGAGGTGTGAATGCAGTGTCACATTAAGAAGGTCCGGGGTTTGAGGCCATTGCCATCAGGAGGTTTTTCCACTGTTTAACCGGGGTGCTCTGGTTTCCCCCACTCCATAGGACATAACCACAGAACACTAGCTCCTAGCCTTCCCTTAACAAAGAGAAGCCTGCCATAAACTGGAGTTGGATCCAAGGCGCTTCACCGTGTAGCAGCCCACTGCCCCTGGATTAAATGCAGAGAATGTACTCATTAATGATTTCCTCTGCAAGTAAAAGCTGGAAAGTTTATGGCTGGAAGAAAAGGATACCACACTATCGGGTTTGTAGGTGAATAAGTTGTTGCTATATCTAAGGCCCTCAGAGATATTATGAGTCGCCACCATCTGTCCTCGAATGTTGATCCGCATAGATGTCTCCAAGTAGAGGATGCTGCAGTATGCCTACGTTTAGTATAGAAAAAAAAACTAAATAAAACCTCAGACACACAAGAAAAACGAAAATAACTAAGAAAATTATTCACATCTAGCCGTGTCTCAAGTATCATAATTGTATTTATCAGTAAATATATTTGATTTATTTGGTCTTTGCAAAGTGCTTAAGTACATAACATTTTACAATGAATACATCAGGTTTTCTTATGAATTCCCATGTCTAAACTGTTCAAAATGACAACATTAATATTATGGTTTTAGAAATACGGTTATCTTAATATCATCATAAATTGATGTTGCATCATGATGGTCTGATCCCTTTCTCTGCATTCTGTATGTGGGTCTTCCCCCAGAGCTACAGGGTGTTCATGTGTACCATGCGGTCAGCTGAGGTCGCTACTACTTACACGCAAGGAGGAGTGAATCTCAGGGACTGAAGTGTCTGAAGTGTCTATGTCATCATAGAGAATGCGGATATCATTCGCTGTGGTGAAATCCAACTCCGTATTCCCTTCAGATGTGCTATGATGAATGAAAAGACATAAAGATATCAGATATTTTTACTTGCTTTGTATTACAGGACTCAAGAGGTATAATTTAGCCGCAAACATTCTAAAACATTATTTTGTGTCCGTCCCGACCCTAGACCGTCAAATGTCCCAACACGCCGTGTTCTGTGGGCTTAAAGCTTTAATGTCAAACTTTGCTTGATAAGTCAAGTAACCATGGGGATGAACCCAGACCTGCGGAGGTTCCAGATGATGATCTTGGTCCCGGTGGGGCCCTCGATAGCTCGGAGCTCAGTGAGCAGCTCTTCCTCAGTGTTGAAGGGTGAGTGGGCCAGTATGTCCCTCAGACTGGCCCGGTCATTCTCCCTCCACTTGAGTAGTCACTCGGGTCAAGGAAGTTCTTACTAGGCTAGGTGGATGTAACCGATATTCTCCTCTCCTTTGATCGACCCCTTTAACATCAGTGTCGTAGCAGGAAAAGATAGATCCAAGTTTAACAATATTATTACATTGTGAACCATGTCTCAAGTTGGATAGCCAGTGTAAGGTTAGGTCTAGCTACTACTCTAGCTTTGTCTATACTTGGGCACAAGGATATTATATATGGAGAACATGGAACCAATAACAATTATAATCCCAAAAAAAATGCAGAAAAAAAAAAATCTCTAAAAAGGCCCTAGACAAGGAACCAAATATAGTTTGATTAACATATCCACAGTTATTTACTTCATGGGTTAGGGTTAGGGTTAGGACAATAAAACGGACAACAAAATATAACTGGACAAAAAAATATATAAATATATTTCCTCCAAGAAAGTTCCATCGAGAAAAGGGAAAAATAATAATAATTTTGTCGTTGCTTAATCAGCATTTCCTCTTTGATGAGTAGAATTTCCTCTAAAAACAGTAGAATGATCAAGAAGACACAACAACAATGACCAGGAACACATTGTAGACACATTTGACATATACTGGATATCTCAAGGATATTCTGTTTTGCTTCCGGTTTCCTAATGCTTATGATGGGCACAGAGATGTGCTTGGCTCCGATCTTCTCCAGGTAAGTCTGTGACAGCATGCCAACACACAGGCCATTCTTTGATTTGGATAAAATGATGGCATCCTTGCCCAGACGCATTGAGCCGCACTTGAAACCATTGCCATACATTCCAATGGGAGGTTTGCCGTTGACAGCTTTTTTGTCGCTGAATCCGAAGCTATAATGGAAAAGGAAAATACGCTCATGCATCAAGCACTAACTTCTCAGAACGATCATGAATAAAGTGAATTCCCTGACGTCATGATATTATAAATAATCATCGATATTGTAAATTATCAACTATTACCTGAGCATCTCATGCATCAAGTCACGGCTGACTCCGCTTCCGTTGTCCCTGAAGGTAAGACACTCGTTTTTTTTGATCTGGGTCTTATCGATCCATATCTCTTTGGCATCAGGGTCGTATGCGTTGTCTACGTGAAGGATTGAGGAAAATTAACGAAAAACTATTCCAAAAAAAGGAACTGAAACTAATGTATGCTACCACATAAACCCAAACAGGAGGTCTCACCTATGAGTTCAGCAATAGCACTGAAGGGCCCGGTGTGGCTGGTCGAGTTGGTGTGGAGAAACTTTGTGCTAAGCTGTAATGGGAACATCCATTACTGATTACACAACACTGTAGTGATTCAAAATTACTTCAAGGGAAGGAACATTCATCAGGATCAAATATATGACATCAATATTCATGATTGACTCCAAAACGCTATAACACATCTGTCTACAACTAAATCGATCCAAACCCAAAGCCGAATCAATAAGGCCAAACATGAGTAACCCTGATGAATCTACACTGATGGTCCTCATTAAATAATAATAATAATACATTTAATTTAGAGGCGCCTTTCAAGACACCCAAGATCACCTTACAGAGCATATAGTCATCATAAATCGTTTAAAAAAACAAGACATTGTGGAAAAAATAAATAAATAAACATAAAAAATTAAAAATAAATAAACAAAAACAAAACAAACAATCAAAACAGTGATCAGTTAGACGTTGTGTGCGAGTTTGAACAGGTGAGTTTTGAGTTGTGACTTGAAGGTTGTAATGGTGTCTGACTGTTTTATGTGTGGGGGGAGGGAGTTCCAGAGCCTTGGTGCTGAAAAGGAATCATTCCTACGTACTAACCAACCCCAAACTACTGCCTCTGCTACTCTCTGGAAATCAGTGACCAATTGGAATAAAGTAGCATTGTAATCAAGTGTGTAAAAGCGTTTAATATCGACAAATACAAAGAAAATAAATCTCTTCACGGGCGCAGCCATTTTTGTTGAGAGCGTCATCACTGCACTCGGTCTGCTCTCAGAATCCCGAGAGATGAAGACAAAATGGGGGCGTACCTCCGTGAAATGCCGCAAGAAAGCTGGGAGATTTCCCCACTTGCAACTCGGAAGGCTAGTGTCCGAGGCATCTGGATAACACTATCAGCCCTGAGGTGGGTCTGGAGCTTAAAATTCACATCTAATTTCTCAGATGCAATTTCCTGCATTCTTGTCCATTTTAGGGTGACCTGCTGGACATTGGCTAATCCTAAATCCAGTGTTTCCCCCACGTTCACACAGCAGCGGCGCGCCGCCGCTGCTGAATTTTCTCCGCCGCTGCAATAAAAATCCTTCTCCTAATTATTATTATTTTTTTACCTAGCTCCTTTTAGAAAATGTACAGCGCGTAACGTCAATTGCGCAGCACGCGGCACATCGTCACGTAACCAACATCAAAGAAGAAAAATACACAGCGAGTGTGGCAGTTGTTGGCAGTAGGCTACCCTACACGGTTGCAAAGTTACATTGATTCTAGCAGTAGCGAGTGAAGCGGAAGATCGAAGAAAGAAGGAAAGAGAGAGACAGAGAGAGAGAGAGACAGACAGAGAGAGAGAGAGAGAGAAAGTAAGTTGCTAAAATGTGTCGC
This sequence comes from Gadus chalcogrammus, assembly GCF_026213295.1. NCBI lineage: Eukaryota > Metazoa > Chordata > Actinopteri > Gadiformes > Gadidae > Gadus > Gadus chalcogrammus. The sequence goes on from NC_079431.1 coordinate 1,037,460, forward strand.
TACATGACCACCAGTGTTAAAAACCCTCTGAGCCCAATCATTTTATAAACCATCTATAAACCGCAACCTCCGTGCCGTTTTTCCTCTAGTATTGTGTGTGTGTATGTAGGCCTATGTGTGTGTGTGTGTGTGTGTGTGTGTGTGTGTGTGTGTGTGTGTGTGTGTGTGTGTGTGTGTGTGTGTGTGTGTGTGTGTGACACAAACGGCACGGAGGTTGCGGTTTATAGATGGTTTATAAAATGATTGGGCTCAGAGGGTTTTTAACACTGGTGGTCATGTAGCGACACATTTTAGCAACTTACTTTCTCTCTCTCTCTCTCTGTCTGTCTCTCTCTCTCTCTGTCTGTCTCTCTCTTTCAGTGGCGGTTTTAGGCACGGGCGAACCAGGCAGTCGCCCGGGGCGGCATATTTGTGGGGGGCGCCAAGTCACATGGGGGGCGCCACGAGCAGTAAAAAAGAAATCGCGCTGCGTAGCGGTTATCAATGAAGTACTACATAACATTGTGTTGGGAATAGGTGTTTTGGCGGCCCCTCTGGCTGCAGGCGCACACCTGCTCGTTGAGAAGGTGCCGTGCGCAGACGGAATGAAACCCCCACTGAAGCCCGTAGGTTCACGATACGATACATTTTTGGTTTAAATATTACTATACAAAAATATAAAAATCTGTAAATGAAGCCACAAAAGGCAAAGTTACAACACCAATAATCCCATCTACAGTAATACACAGGACTGTTTGAATAGGATTTAAGTGCATATTCTCCAGATTCATGTATTCCAATGTAAAGGGTACAAAAAAATTCCGGTCGGGGGGGCATGCCCCCGGACCCCCCTAGAGGGTTCGGGGACCACACCACCGCTGCTGAATGAAATGCTGCGGGAAACACTGAAATCCCTCCTGATTCATTGCCTATACATTCAGTTGCAGGGCCTGCACGAGAGAATAATATTTAACGGAAAGAAACAATAACCAATTGACAAGTCACGCCCCCCGTCGTTACCATGACAAACTCAGACAAACAAACCAGATAACAAAAACATGGAATAATGTCAGTTGACAGTATATCAAAGCAGGTTTTGGAGAAGTCTTGGGCCAAAAATAATTTAATTTCTTCCAGAAGCAATCAAAGGGGACTACATTAGCCTACGCTACGGGGGGGGGGGGGGGGTATATTCAAAACTCTAAAATACGTACAGAGGGTGAGAAGTTTAATTCAATTGTTATTCTGGGATCAGTTTCCAGAAACCATCGTTAGCCTAAGTGGTTCATGAAGTTTGTCATACGAGCATCAGACAATTTTCACACCACTTCCCGAAAGCAACGTTGCGTAACGAACGTTGTGAAAACACTCGTAGCTAACGAGGGCTCCAGGGGTACTCGTAGAGTGCTAAGAGCATCGTTACTTTAGCCTCGGTCGAGTTAACAGCTGGACATTCTGTGGTATTGTAGCTATGTGTTTTATTAAAACAGCAAAATCGCAATGCCCCAAAAACAGTGTTTACCGCCGATATATTACTCGTAGACTACTGTTTGAAACAGCAGATTTAATCAGCAAAGAGTGATGGGGAGATATTTTGTTACTGCCAAATAATATAGGTACAGCTTCACATAACGACATTCCTGCGTCGCTTCCCCAGAGCCAATTTCAGCACTGTGTCAGTGGACAGTTACAAGCCTACGAACGTCAACAGAGCAGTGCACTCTTGTTCATGTTAAAGGACAAATCCGGTGTAAAAATGATTTGGGAAATGTTTGGTATGATAACGAGTTGGATCGTTCGTTTTGGAGCACAACAACTGCATATAGAGGCATTCTTCAGTTGGCTGTTTTTAGCAGATTCTATCAAAACGCTATAAACTTGGAACGATAGGGGCATGTGTTATGGTAAGAACTACATCGCTATTATAAACCTCTTAAAAGGCTAGAAGTAGCCCGACACCTCTTTGGTAGTATAATAAGGGTCTTAACATATAAAACGAGGCATTGATAACTCTGTAAGTGTACAGATTGTTTACTCCAAGCTGTACACTTACAAAGTTATCAATGCCTAGTTTTATAAGAAACTTATTATACTACCAAAGAAGTGTCGGGCTACTTTTAGCCTTTTAAGTGGTTTAAAATAGCGATTTAGTTTTTACCATAACAAATGCCTAGCCTGGTCCTACCAGACTCTCGTAATTCATTTCAATTGTACAGAGTCTGGACCTTCGCCATTGACAAATGTTAAATCACTTGAAGGCGGGTGTCTTTTGAAGTTTAAAACTATTGGATCTGCCCAGTGCCACTCTGGATCTGCCATAATCGTTCCAAGTTTATAGCGTTTTGGTAGAATCGGCTTAAAACAGCAAACTTAAGAATGCGTCTATGCACGCTTTTTTGCTCCCAAACAAACATTCCAACTCTTTATCATACTAAACATATCCCAGATTCATTTTACACCGGATTTGTCCTTTAAGGGGATTTTTGGGAAACGCACAGAAGTTTTTTACGAAATTTCGAAAGATCATTCGTGTGAATGTTCGTACGAGCGTGGATCCATCGGTATCGGGATACTGGGCCCTGGTCTGCCGCACAGTCTGGTCCACATTACACACTTTTTCTTGTCCTGTTGTGGCTTGGGAAAAGGGATGAAATATACCCCATTCTGCAGCTTCCCAGGATACCGACTGTCCGTGTTACATGCACTCCAAGCACATCGTTTGACCATGCATTTTTTTTTAACGACAGCAAGTCAATAGTTAATTGACCTTAGCGACAGGTCAATTAACTATTGACTTATTATATATTACGTATTTTAGAAGTAGTATGCTCACTGCTTGATAGAAGATGATTTTGTAGCTAAGTTATTAATGCTGTTGCATGTCCTTTCCACTAGATGGCAATGAAAGCTAAAGTAAGGAGAACATTGTCAACTAATGTAGGCCTACTATAACTTCAATACTTTATAACTATAATTTTTTTACCATCCTAATTTCATCGAACCATCTTCATCCGTCATAAATCTCTTCTTACCCATGTCTTGTCATATTAATCGGCAATGCTTTTTCTTTTCTATATATAATTTTTAAAAGCTTATAAAGATCCGGGGCTAGTTAAGTGAGTCAGTCCCAAACGCCATCCCGCTCCTCCGCTGGGCGTTGAGGTTTTTGAGGTAGTTTCCCAGTTAATTACTAAATTAGGCTATCACTCTTTCGGGGAAAATCTGCATCCGAAATTAAACTGTTGCGATACTAATGCACACCTTCATGTTATCATAAATAAAATGACCTTTACCCTTCGGTGCTGCCATTATGACAGCTGAATCAATTCCACACCACAGAATGGGAAACTGTTTTCAGGAAGGGTCTCGTTTCCAAACGCATTTCTCTTTGTCTGGTTTTTGATCTTTAAACAAATGTGTATTGTTGAACAGCATTCCGACCTTGCCTTGTTTGCAGACAGTTCTACTCTCTATGAAATGGGTTTAGCGTAGAAAACTGAAACTGGTATTGATCTTCAAAAGGAGACGTAGTTTCTATAGTATGGATATATCGATCCGCCCATCGCTCACCTGAGGGATGAGCGTGACACGGCCTACCAAACTATAACGAGGGTATTGACAATGGAAGCGTTAGAAAGGTGAACATTGTACTCTGATGCTTTTAGCAAGCTGAACTCAATATCATTAAAACGTGTTTAGACATTGGTTGCCATGGGAAATATGCAATGTATCCCGTAAAATTGTAACGTTCCACTTTATTTTCTGCGGTGATCATCGATATATTTCGCTCGTGGGAAGTCGTTAAGATAAGTACTGGCATAATTCTACCAATCGATACAGATGATATGTTAACCTTACCGTACTCAGTGGGATCCCGCGGTCCGTCTTTGCAGCTGCCATGTTTCCGGGAAACCGAAACTAACTCTAGAGTGCGGAACAAGTTAAAACCCGCCCAATGCAAACCGTCCCAGAAACCAGTGTTCAACGGTAGACCATGAGGCTCCATACACAATAGAAAACGCATCATAAGCATAAGCTTAATATCTGTATCGAATGGTCGGTTAAATCACACCCCTCAGGAGGAGTCAGTCAGACCAACACCCACTTGAATATGCGCCCCTCTAGTGTCGAAGGATAGGCTACCACATCAAGGGATCAAATACTGCCATAAACAGCAAGATTTCACCTAACACACACAGTGGCGCGGGGAGGGGGGTGCTGAGGGTGCTGCAGGAAAAAAAAAAAAAAAAAGTTGTTCTTAATTTTTATATATTAAAGGCACCCAGTGCAACTTTATGTAAACATTCAATGAAAAATAAACATTCAATTTCTAGTCTTTTTTACACGTAGTAAGTTTCAATAACTCCATACCATTACATATCGACATTCAAGGAGCAAAGATGAGACGTCGCTGTGTGGTGAGAACTGATAGAAAATCGTAAACAACAACAATCGCCGGTGGGGAGAAGCCATTTTTCCATTGACTGGAAGCCTGCTTTATTTATTGTAGGTTACAAAAAATAAAGAAAATGGCGGCATTGTTGTTGTTATCGATTTTCTATCAGTTCTCACCACACAACGACGTCTCATCTTTGCTGCTTGAATGTCGGTATGTAATGGTAGGAGGTTATTGAAACTTACTACGTGTAAAAAAGACTAGAAATTGAATGTTTATTTTTAAGCCCTGAAAGTTGCACTGGGTGCCTTTAAATATATATATATTAAAACGATATAACAAATAATTAGGCTTTGGGGACGAAAATAGACGTGGGAAAAATGTGTTTGCTAGTTTTTAGCTATAACAGGCATGCATGGAGATCTTGCTATATGGGGTTCGCGGGTTCACAGGGTTTGCGGAAGTTGTTAAAGAATAAAGAAGAACGTGAACGAACAGAATGGCGCAAAAGAGAATTTTAGATTTTTTCGGCAAAAATGCGAAAATGGACATTCAGCCAATGATGAAGAGGTTTATCGACAACACACCGGAACGGAAGTCTACATTTGGAGTCTTCAAATAGATAAGACCATGCATTTGTATTCATTTTTTGGTTATTGCTGCCGCCGTGCAGAATCTGTGTACTAGGCATTGTCATGTTTGTGGTATTAGTTTAGTGAGTGTGGACTGTTTGTGCGCGCTCTCTGCCAGGGCAATTGGTCTGGATTTAAGCTGCTTGGAACCGACGTGGGACGCTCGGAATCGGGTGGAAATTAGGCGATTTAATGTATTTGTGACTCTTTTTGTGAGTGTGTGTATCCGGGACGCCGGTGCCCACGGACTGAAGTTGCAGTGACGGGATGGTCTCAATGGCTACCAGAAGGAGGGACGTTAGACCATCGTTTGAACGTGTTTTCATTAACTGTGTGTGGGGGGGGATTTGGGGAGAGAACTGATTAGATTGCGTGTTGGAAATCGTGTGTGGGTTTTGGGGGAATGTTTTAGAAGCGGTTCTCTCCCGGTGTCCCGAATGCACACACACACACACACACACACACACATACACACAGTCACAAATACATGCAATCGCCTATTTCCACCCGATTCCGAGCGTCCCACGTCAGTTCCTAGCAGCCTAAATCGAGTCCATTTGCCCCAATTTATATTCCCCTGTCAGAGGGAATAGTAATTGGTGGCAATTTGTCTGGATTTAAGCTGCTTGGAACTGAAATTAAAAAATTAATGTTTAGCACTGCCAAAAGCAGGACTTGTATTATGAAATGCAATTGAACCGGAAATCCTGAAGATTGTACCATGCACGGCATGAGGAATAAAGCATTCAAATTAACTCCGACATTGCGTGTACCTGGTGATTTATTATAGTCAAGTACAAATCAGAATACTTAACGTAGACGTATTTAATACTCTGTCTTAATGACATATTCGGCGATCGGATGTCGTGGAAAAAAAAGTGTTAGTTTGCAACCGATATATAGGCCAATTCGATTTTTTTGTGTGTGTGAGCGAGAGACCGGGAGTGTTCAAGTTTATGTCCAAGTTTTTATTTTCCATATGCAACACGTAGCCTATATATTGTGTATAAGAATATTTTCCCCCCATGTAAATACTGTATCTTATATTATAGACAGTACCGCAGCACCCCCACTCAAAATACCTTCCTGCGCACCTGAACACACACACACACACACACACACACACACACACACACACACACACACACACACACACACACACACACACACACACACACACACACACACACACACAAACACACAATCAGAACAGCTCAACTATTCTATATTTTATCTCAAATCTATTCAAACTTGATCACATCATAATTTGTTTAACTCTTTACGTTCTGTTTCCGAACCATTTATTTATTTGTTTGCTCAATTTAGAATCTGTTCAAATCCCTAACTTGATTTGAGCCATTTAACGTTTCTTTACTTGTTAAACTATGTGGCTATACTAAATCATATTCAACCTCACTTTGCACAACAGCACTCACCGCATTTTCTGCAGGAAATGCATTTTCTAGAGTTACACATTTTAAACCAAGTGTAACACGACTGTCCACTGGGTAGGGTGGTACTGGTATGCTGGATACCACTGGACCACATATACACCACTGGACTCTCCCACTTCTGGTGTCCCTGAAAGTCAAAGGGCGGGACGACTTATCCCACGCACACCTGTTGGTGAAATAGGGCCGCTTGTCTCACATTTGCATGTTGTTGTGGAAGCTTTCAGAAGGGGATTTCAAGTGTATTTCTATAGTGGCCAGTCTACATGCTGTTCATTCAAAACCATTACTGACACTTAGTTTACTATTGCTGGAAGAGATTGTGTTCACTGAAAATATCAAATTACGCGCATGCAGTTCCCTACCTCCAGCATCGTGATTGTACAGTGACCATGGTGTACACATTCAGCATAAGATAATACACATAAAATGATCTTTATAAAACTGTTGGACCATGTAACCAAGAGGGGGAAAACCAACATTAATCTCTTATATGTGTCCTATCAATTTACCACTTACTCTTTCCATAGTTCCCTTTAAAAAATGTCGATATTTTTGTCTACAATTATTTGACATTTTTAGTCTTTTAAAATAGCCCAAAGACATATTTAAAGTTGTAAAGTTATAAATGAAAGGAGCTACACCACAAAAAAAGATGAAGCTGGTTTGACCTCTGAGGGTCACACGGTCAGAGATACTCAATCTTGGAATTGTTTTAGAAGGATTGAAATTAGAACGTTGAATACGTTTGACATTGTAGTAAATGCAAGCATATCTCGGACATAGTTGTTGCTGTAAATTGTAGTTGAGATGCTGCTGGAAAAATAAAATGGATGGACGTCTCAGCGATGATAGGAAAGCTGTCCCTTATTTACATTTAAAAAAAGCATCTCAGAAACGTAAATCTGTATGTTTTGTTTATCGTCCCCCGAAGTAACAATAAAGGTCAGGAGTGGAGTGTGGCGGCATCTTAGTGCACCGGCATTACAGCTCGAGCCAAACTAGAGGCCTTCACTGGGTGGTAGTGGGGAGACTCAGAGAAATGTTAAACCTCCATCTCAACTCCATATCTACTGAACTAATGTTGACAACAAAGCGAAAGTAAAGTCAGTGTTGTACAGCAGGTGCACAGTAGACTATTTAGATATGATTGGTAATCATCAATAACAATACCTTAGTGTCTCTTTTCCTCTCCCTTCTGTAGACTCTTCTACATACTGCACCACCCTTTCATAAGACCAAATTAATATAATATAAACTCACCTAAGATCTATTTAGTGATGTTGATTGTCTCTGATGCTAAACGTCCTTTTGTTATGTTGGGCTACATGATATAGGATTTTATTGATATCATTATTGAAATCACTATCGATCAGCATTGAATACCGATATGTGCAGGTTATTTTACGCTACGAGCAGGTTAAAATATTACACTTTACCACTTTTAAATGTGTATTTATGTAAACATGTAGGCTATGCTGTTGCATGAATAAATATACATTACAATAGCTATAGATTATATAGCTATAAGTAATGCAATTATTTGTTTATTAATACAGCCTAGACCTAAATATAAACATTTGACTGATGGATCATACATAAGCCGTGGCCTACGGGAGAAGAACATTTAGAAGGTGCACTGTGTAGGATTTAGTGGTGTGGTTGCAGATTACAAACAACTGAATTCCCTCTTCTCACCTCTCCAAATAACGCAGGAGATGCTACGGTGCCCTGTACTGTTCCAAATGGTCTCTGACAGCATCGAGTAGCCAAGTGTCAAGTGATGATATTCCTTGATAGATGCGTACAGTTTATTGAGTCGGTAAAGCTACGGGTTTATCACAGGCTTGGGAAAGCCACGGATACCAGATTTCTTCATTATTTTGATCAGAGCATTTGATTTATTGATTGCTGTCAGTGTGTAAAGAGAATTTCATCAAAGACGACACCAAATATGACAAAAAAATACCTACCCTACCCTCACCATCAATTAATATGAGTGTTCTCATTCTTTGTGACATGATTACATACAATTTTAATGGAATCATGAACCAACATGTTGAACACCCTATGAAAGCCAAAGCCCGCTCCCTAATGCATCATTCAGCCTCAGGAGGTCTGCCTTGTCTGATGAAGGACCAATGGCAAAGCCTCAGGACTAATTAAAGATCACACAAACTTAAAATATTAGTGTAAAGAACAATCTTAACCTATTGATTATGTTTTCAAGAATCAAAAATCAAAACATTTAATTGCCATTGTTCTACATGAATGAAAAAAAGTAAATACCTTATATCCCGTCACTATAAAATATATATCTTTGACCTAAGTCTCCCTTACAACAATGCCCTGCATTACAGAACAATATAAAAAATCACATGTAGTTACAACAAGCAGGAGACAATAAAGCACTATTATATAAAAACACTAAATTATCAAACATAAAAGAGTAATCAAAATATTAGAAGTTTACTAGATAAAAATCATTAAAAGAAGGTAATAAAGCTGGAATCAAGACTAACTCCTCCAGGCCGAGGCCATCCAGGAGCCTAGCCCTCGACTCGGCATATCATAGCTAAACGCTCTCTTTGCCAAAACCCAAAGGCACCCATGGGATCTGAAGGTCATCGTATGTTTTGACCTTGTTTTACATCTATTGACCTGGAAAGCAGTGAAATGAGATAGGTGGGGAGTTAACCCATAACAGCTTAATAAACATAGATTCCAGTGATAGTCGCTTCACTATTTAAAACGTACTATATATACACTCTCTCTCTGAATGTGTAGTTGAAGTAACCAACATGGGTCAATGGTACTGCTGTGAAGTAGGACCTGTTCCAATATCTCCTCTTTGACGTTGCATTTTTCTGAACAAGTCGTCTATTCCGTTTTTGACCTCCGCTTCCGTACTGTGAGACAGAGATATAATAATACATATTGTGTGCCATTTTAATTAGATACATTTATTGTATTATATTATGTGTAGATGAGAGGGAGAGAGAGACTGACCGTGCCGTAGTCTGTTTGCACTCCTCAGAAAGGCTAGCTTTCTCCTCCTCCAACTGCACCACCTATTGGGGAATCACATGGTGTTTGATGTTCTAACAACTAACAAGATGTGTTGATTTTATTTGTATAAAACTCCATCTTGGTTGCTAACTCAAAGGTTTTCACAGTTGACAGTCAAGATTTCTACTCAATTATTTTCCTACCCTCACGTATTTTACCCTTAGGTACACTGAGAAACTGAGTACTGAGCTTGGCACTGAAGAGCTTAAGAAAAGACAAAACACCAGCAACACACTAAATGAAAAAGGCGTACCTTTGAGTTCAGGTTCTCTATTTGCGTCTTCAGGTCTTGGTTTTCTTGCGTTAGGCTTCTATTGGCCTCCAGTAACCGGTCTCGTTCTCCTCTTATCTCAACGTTCTCGTGAGTTGGGGCAGCAGAGCTTCTCAGGCTCATGTGCATTTCTGGCTCTCCTTCGTTACGCCTTGGTCTCTTCGTACCTTGAGGGGGGTTTTGTCAGAGAGAATTCACCTGTTATTACCAATGACTGCTGCTAGTGGACACACTGCATGCTAGAGAAATATTATATGAAATATTGTACCAGCTGTTACTCATAAACAAAACAAAGAACAGAAGGTGAAGAAAACAGGAGGTAAAAATATAGTACTATGTACCACCCAGACAATATAAAACACATTTTACCTGAAGGGCCCTCTCCTGAGGTCTGTGGTGTGTTCAGGGTGGAGGTCGTGTTGTCATGATCAAAAGACAGTTTCAGTACTCTGAATTATCATAGCAGCACAGTCACACGTAATAGAATTCCATATGTTAATCAATACATAAAGTATAATTCGTTTTTGTGTAAATGTCAGGCAGACCTAGCAACGACTTCCCTCCACCTGCCTGACTATCAATACAGTATTCAAAAGATACAGTATTAAAAAGATGATTATTGGCTACCTTAACTTATTCATCATGGAGAGCTTTTACGACATTAGCATGTAATAAACATTCAAAATCTTTATTATTCTGATAATGACAGAAAATCGAATAAAGCATTTTAATTCATGTTTAAATGTATAGTGCATATAATACAGTATAATGATATATATTCTTTCTTTACCTCTTGTAATTGGTCATTGTCTTGAGTCCTCTCGTCACTGTCAACATAAACAATTGTCAGAAATGCCAAGGTCAGTCAATGACCAGTTTTCTGTATGTCACTATATACTATTCTGAATGGAGGCAATGCTGCTAACTTTGTATTTTAACTGGGAAGAGTCAAGTTTGTCAAGTGTTCAAGTTTCACTTGACAAAACCACAAGTATCACAGTAGGCCTATGTGGCTGCAGTGATTGAATAAAGTTCAAACAGTCATGTATGTGATGATGATACCTAAAGCACTCAAAACCCTGAGACTCCCTGGACTCACTCCGTTTCCTGAGTGGGTACGTCATCGATGGGGTTGTGCCTCCTTTTTCTACTGTAGTCTTTTAACTTGGTTCCCAGACTTTGGAAAGTGTTCCTGTAAATCAAAAATATATTGTCAGACTTGTGTCTTGATAAGATGGACCGTGTTGTGGTTATATTTCATATAGTCTAAGCCTTCTAGGCTTCGCCTTATGGGCTTGCCCCGTGAGCGCCAAGGGCGTAACCACGCATTCTTTGGGGGGGTCGTGTCCCCCCCAATGTTGAGAAAATACTAACCTGTCCCCCCCAATATACAGCAGGATAAAATGTAAAATATATGTTCTCTTTTTATGAACCCTGTCAATGGATCGGTCTCTTGTTATGTCTTATTTATTTTCAATTTATTTCCGTTTGTTAAGTGTGTTAAGTGTGTGAACCCCCCCTACTAATTGTACACTTGTGCGATTTAGTTTGAAACCACCTCGCGACTTTCTGCGTTGTCATGGTTACCCCACACTCTTTCTTCAGTGAGAGCCAAGAAAGTAAAGTTGAGTAATGGAGGATTTGAGGTTACCTAAAAAGCAGAAGAAACTGGACCAACAGCCAAGCATACGCAGTTTTTTTTCAGACAGTAAGTAACTTGATACCGAGCTTTGAGTAAGCAAATAAAACGAATAGCATCGTAAAAGCAGAATAATAAATATAGCTCATGAAGGTCAGTCGCTGTTCTTTTGATAAAATGACATGGTTACGATGCAGGCAGCACAGAGAGAGAAGGAGAGAGACAGGCATGCTGAAAGCAGTGGCCAGACAGGGACATGCTCTGGACATGCAGGTGATAAGGTGAGAATTTTGAATGTGAGACTGGACAGCCTTACAACATTGTTTATAACCTGGGCCTACATCATGTCAGCAATACATAAAAGTAGCCTACTTCTAATACAAGCAGAATATAAAGACCTGCTTTGGGTATGTGGTATTTTTCCATTGGAAGCTATCCTTTTTGCTACAGTACTACTGGAAGAGCATAATTGTAATTGGTAGGTGTGTTTAAGGTCAGTAAGCAACTAACCAAAACAAAGTGTGTGTGTATGTGTGTGTGTGTGTGGGGGGGGGGGGGGGGGGGGGGCGGAGCAGACATTACATTATTACACTATTCCTTTAGATGTGAATTCAAATGGTCAATGTAGTCCTCGAAACTATGTTCTAAATGTCCACATTTTCATATATAAATATAGAATTGTAGGCAATGCACTTAACAAATAATAATAAAAAATTGGACCCCCCCAATGTCTAAACCATGGTTACGCCCTTGGTGAGCGCATGCAATGAAAATTTCAGGAATCCACGAATCAACGTGGGCACCGCCCACATTTCCCACGGTACCGTGTATAAAACATGGCGCACAGTAGAGTTTGTCTTCTTTTCTCAAAGCAGTTGCTTGAACCATCTAACAACAATGCTACGTCGACCATCTAGGATGAAGAATTGCAGTATAGGTGTGACAGAGCCCATAGAGGTAGCCTATAGGGATGGGGATCATTAATATTTTTTGATATCGATACCATTTCCGATGCTCCTTAACGATCCGAGTCTTTATCGATACCACTACCGTTACTTTTCTATTAATTGGTGGAAATACGACGCATTTTTAGTGATGAGGAAAATATTTAGGAAATAAATAATTGTATTTTAAATGAAATATCTAATTCTTAATAAATAGTGACATCAGTAGTTTTAATTACATATATTAAAATTATCAGAGCACTATACAACTGTATTAGTAATACAGAAACATGAGTAATACAGTGTTACATGTTTCTCACCAAAAAATCAATTTACCGTTTCTTTATGTTACATTTGAACGCATCATGATAACCACCAGTCGTTTTACTGAGCCAACCTCAACGCATCATCACGCAGCACATCTGAAACTTTATTTACTTTTTAAGATAACAAGCTTGTAGGCTGCCGATTACAACACCAATTTCGCAATCGGGTTCCTATTTTTAACTGACGGGACTAGTGTCAATGTCTGTGAGTGCAATTACCGCTCGCCCATCTGTTGTGCGTCAGGAGAAGGAGGAGACTGTCTTTTCAACTCGCACACAATCGAAGGTAGGCCTACTGCATTTGGCCTTTATTTGATGCACAATGCTAATGTGCTTGGCCATTGAGGTTGTGTTCTCCCTTTTACAATAAATGCTTTTCGCCCGTTCAGCCATCCTCACGAGCAAAGTTAACTGCCAGACTTCACTTACTTTACTTGTAATACCTGTTTGCTTACAATTCCATTCAAAAACATTGGTGGACACGCTAAAGTGATTGGATTGATTTGATTTAATTGCCGCCCGTGACGCGGCTCGAGGGACACAACATTACGGGACAGGACCTACGGGACAAAGAAAATAATAAATGAACGACGGGACTCTATAGTGGTATCTTAAGCCCAAACGTAAGGATTTTAGAGTTTTGAAAAAAGTGGAACCGGTTCCTTGATAGAACCGGGTTTCGATCCCCATCCATACAGAGGTACGCATATATATAACTAGAGGTTTTCAAACTGTGGGGCGCGCCCCCCCTGGGGGGCGCCAGAGTTCTTCAGGGGGGGCGGGGCGTGACGTGAGAAAAAAATAAACCCGAAAAAAAACCTGAAAGTCGATGATTCAAATCATCAGTCGTACTTCAACTGTAGAAGTAACATAGCTAAATCAATTTTCAACCGTTTATCTTCGTGCAAACCATTTAACAAATCTACACACTTGTATCTTCAATAATATCTAAACAGAATTTCGATATCATTTAAAATGTCTTCAGAATCACAGTTTTAGTTTCATACCGCTTAGTTTTCAGCTGTTTTCATTGAAGACGTCAGCCCATTCTGATACACCTATTTCTAGACATCGTAACTCATTCCTTTTTCAACCGTTTACCATCGTTCAAACCATTAAACAAATCTACACACTTGTATCTTCAATACTATCTAAACAGAATTTTGATAGCATTTATACTTTTTTCAGAATCACAGTTTTAGTTTCAAACCGGCATCGTTTTCAGTTGCTTATAATAATTTAGGTCATAGCAACGCCGGCAAACAAACCCCGCCGAATAGTCTAATCTCTGGACTGAAAAGGCAGATCTGATTCGTGTGGCAGTTTACACAGATTAAGATGTTCAAATGTATTTAAAAAAGGTTAAACTAAAACATGCTTAGATAAAGTTGTTAAATTGTGTTAAGAAATGTGTTTAAAAGCGCACAAAGATGTTGTAATGTTTCAGAAATGGGGGGGGGGGCTCAGCTGAATTTTTTTCTCTGAGGGGGGGCTCACTCTCTCACACTTTCAAAACCCCTGATGCCTCGTCCGAGGTGCTGGCCAATGGAGTCGAACGTCACTACTGGCGGCCATCTTACCACAGTAAGCTTCTCACCAATAACATTGTGTTGGTAGTGATTCACGTACTTTTTAAATAACCATAACTTGCTAAATTTTTTGTACATGTATGTACAAGGTATTCATGTTATTTATGTTGAATCAATATATGGTCTACTAAAACTTTGTAAGAAACCAAACCGTTTGTAAATCCGTTAAGATTTCAGCGAGATAAGAGTATTAGCGTTTGTGCAGATAACTGATTTACGTCCGCTACAACAGATTCCACCAGAAAGCTTTACTGTGGTAAGATGGCGGCCTATGGTGACGTTCTAGACGCCGCCGTAGGGCATCTAGTTAATATATATATCTATGGAGGCACGGCCCCTTCACGGCCTCTGCACCTCCTGCCCGGAGGCTTCCACCAGACCGGACCTCATCTCTCGCGGCATTCCCAGATTAAAACTGCTCAGATGGACATTTTCGCTTTCAGAGAGAACACCCACTGCATCTTGGGGTTCTCCCTCAGCCATGAAGATCTTCCCCTGTTTGGGGTAGAGGCGACGGCGTGCAACACCTTGGCAGCGGGCTCCCTTTGTGTGCGTTCCCGCCATTTCAACTGATCCAGTCTCTTTTTTAGAGCAGATCAGATTGAATTATCACTTCCCGTAGTGACTATTGCAGCTTCCTCCTCTCTGGTCTTCCCCACAAGTCTATCCGTAAACTGCAACTGGTCTCTTACTCTGCTGCCCGTATTATCACCAGAACCCCACCCCCGAACACATCACTCCTACCCTCAAACAGCTACACTGGCTCCCTGTCCAACACCGCATAAACTTTAAGATTCTCTTCCTCCTCCCTGCTCTCCGCTCCCCCTGCCCGGTGGTCCCCGATGGGGCTCAGAGCTTTCAGGCGCTCTGCCCCTCGCCTCTGGAACTCTCTCCCACTATCCATCCATAGTATAGACAGTCTCTCCCCACCTTTAAAACCTCCATCAAAACTCAGCTGTTCCGACTGGCCTATCCCACTTAACTCTGACTACCCGCCAATTTATTGAATATGTTGCATTGTTTATTTTTATAATGTGTTTTGTTTTGCCCTATATCTGTCTGTTTTAAATTGTTTGCTTGTCTTAACTGTAAGGCGACCTTGAGAGTTTTTGAATGGTTTAGACCGATTGAAATTTGAATGTTGAATACATTGGAATAAATGCTAGCATATCTTTGACCTAATTGTTGTTGTAAATTGTAATTCAGATGTTGTTGTGTGTAATAGATGATGGACCACTCAGCGATGATAGGAAAGCTATGTACAGTAAGTTGCATGGAAAACAAGTAACTCAGAAATGGAAATGGGTCTCGACTGGGAGCAACCCGAGGGGCGGAACCAAAACAAACATGATACTGTGGCAACCCGGTAGTCGTTGGTGCGGGTTCCAGGTACAAATGAGTCGAATAGTCGGGGTACAAGCCGTACTCTGCGTTTATTATAAGTAACCCCGGGTTTGCAGGGTCCATATACGATCGACTTAGGGTCTCCGTGAGCCTCTATTTCCTCTATTTTTGAGCCTCTATTTCCTCTATTTCCACCACCTCCGAGGTTAGGTGGTGGACCTTGGATTGGAAAGGACTAAAAAACATCTGTCAAAAAGGTTATGAGGTCCGCTGTTTATGTTTATCAATCAAAAATGAAAAGAAACAAATTGCTATTGTCGAAAATTCTGACAAAAAAGCAGACAACAGTCTCACTGAAGGGCGTTGGGACCTGTTGTGCTAACTGGTGGGAAGACAGACCAAAACATCAGGATTCATTTATAGAAGAGTTACACTCTTTAATCCAAGTGTAAAATAGTCTAGCGAATGGCAGTTTGCGGATGAGGGGGACTATAATAAGTGGGAGTGCATTCTTTAATACATCCATGTTTTTGAGGCGTTGGTGTTGAGGTAGTTTTTAGTTGTTGTAATACAAATGCTAACGTCATAAAAAAATAAAATGACCTTTACCCTTCGGTGCTGCCACTATGGCAGCTGAATCAAATACACTTCCACACCACAGAATGGTAAAAAAAAAATCGGTAGGGGTGTCGTTCTCTCTCCCACGCATTTCTCTTTGTCTGGTGTTTGATCTTTAAACAAATGAGTGTTGTTGAACAGCATCCTGACCCGGACCTTGCCTTGTTTGCACAGACAAGATCCAGTGTTTCCCCCAGCACTGTTTGGTTAAGGCGGCCGCCTTAACAACAACAGGGCCCCGCCTTTACTACCAATGCATAAAAAGGAAAAAAGAAAGAAATCTCTATATATTATTTCGAACTGAAACCCTCACTGAACTGAAACCTGCAGTGCCACGAGACAACCCCCCCCCCCCCCCCCCAATATTGAATGATGAAAGGGGCTACACCATAAAAAAAGATTAAGCGGGTTTGACCTCTGAAGGTCACACGGTCTGAGAGATATTCAATCTTGGAATTGTTTAGACCATTTGAAATTAGAACGTTGAATACGTTTTAATTGTAATAAATGTAAGCATATCTTGGACATAATTGTTGATGTCAATTGTAGTTGGGATGCTGATGGAAAGATAAAATGAATGTGGGACCTTTCAGCGATGACAGGAAAGCTATTGTCCCTATTTTACATTTAAAGAAATCATCTCAGAAATGTCTGTTTTGTTTATCGTCCTCCGATGCAAAAATAAAAGTCATGAGTGGAGTGTGGCGGCATCTTAGTGCACCAGTCATTACAGCTCGAGCCAAACTAGACGCCTTTAGGGTGTAGATGGGGAGAAATGTTAAACCTCCATCTTAACTCCTTATCTGACTATATATATATGATGACTATATGCTCTGTAAGGTGACCTTGGGTGTCTTGAAAGGCGCCTCTAAATTAAATGTATTATTATTATTATTATTATTATTATCTATTGAAACAATGTTGACAACAAAGTGAAAGTAAAGTCAGTGTTGCACAGCAGGTGCACAGTAGACTATTTAGATATGATTAGTAATCAATAACAATACTTTATGGTCCCTTTTCTTCGCCCTTTTCTAGCCTCTTCTACATACTGCACCTCATCACCCTCTCATAATACTAAATTATATAATATAAACTCATCTAAGATCTATTAAGTGATGTTGATTGTCTCTGATGCTAAATGTCCCTTTGTTACATATGGCTTTGTTTCTTTTTCTATCTGCTGTGCTTCAGAATTGTTCATTTGAAGAATATGCATGTTATAGGATTTCATTGGTAACAAACATATCGATCAGCATTGAATACAGATATGTCCATAAAGGGCCAGCGTGGGCTTTGGTTGGTGGTTGTTACTGAGTGACTGCAGGCAACCAGTGGGAGAGGCTAGACAGCAGTTGCAATGCTTTTGTAGTCTTTTAAAATGATGTTGGGTAAATGTCAGCAACCAATAGAAGCACACGATCACTTTAACCGATTAAAAATTTAACCTTTCTCCCATTTCTTTAACTGTGACTGCTTTTGTTAAAATTGCTTCTCGCTTCATGGAAGTTCTCCAGCAAAATGTCATTGATTAAGTGTTGGTAGGGGATAAACGTTTCTGAAGCCAGTCATGAACGATGATGATTCGAGGCAGGACTAAAAACCAGTTTAGCTGCTTTCACACCGCCGCGCGGCAACTGCCCTGATGACTGCCTCGCTGCCGGAGGCTGCTTTCACACCGCCGCGCCCAACGCCGCACAACGCAGGTTGAGATATCTACCATTTGATTCTGACTATTAGTAGTCAGAATAATTCCAGTTTAATTTCCCTCAATTCAACTTATCTACATGTCCCTTTTCAAATATCTTAAATTAAGTTTTGCCCAGGCAAAATGACGTTGTAGATCTTAGTTGCAGATATCAGTCATTCACATAGTGGATATCTGCAATTGAATTGTAGATATCTGTAATGAGACACCCCATAGACATGAATGGAAAAAATGACGTCATTTCTCCTAGGAAGAAAGTTTTGGTGTATGATGTGTCATATACAATTTACAACTTTGCATCGTTCCATAGTTCCCTTTCAAAAATGTATGTTCCTTATATAGCTCCAAACCATTATTATTATTATTATTATTTTAACAGCTCCAAGACATTCTCAAAGGGAAATATTGAATGATGATAGTTGTAAATGAAAGGGGCTACACGCCATAAAAAAAGATTAAAGCTGGTTTGACCTCTGAGGGTCACACGGCCTGAGAGATATTTAATCCTGGAATGGTTTAGAAGGATTGAAATTAAAATGTTGAATACGTTTACATTGTAATAAATGTATGCTTATCTTGGACATAACAGCGATGATAGGAAAGCTATTGTCCCTATTTTACATTTTAACAAAGCATCTCGGAAATGTGAATCAGTATGTTTTGTTTATCGTCCCCCGAAGTAACAATAAAGGTCATGAGTGGAGTGTGGCGGCCAGTGGCGGCGCCAGAGATTTTTTTCTGGTGGTGCTATGGGGGTGCTCGGCGTTTTACTGAGGGTGCTATGAAATTAGGGTGATAGCATATGAGTCTCATTTTTCTCTACTACAACACCTCCCCACCATATCGTCACATATGTTTACACGTTTGCTCTCTAACGGGTCTTTGGGGTACAAAAAAAGCGCCATTCAAATCGATCGTATTATTATTGTCATTAGGCTACTTCTGACGGACGCGCACAAAGCCGCGTTCATCTCCGACGGTTAAAATGGAGATGTTATAGATAACGTAATCCCAAATACTTCACTTACTTCAGTGTGTGGATTAAAGTTTGCGCCAGATGACTACCAGGTCACCACTACCATGAGCGACAAATTAAACTAAACATACCAAGTTCAATACACTTCTAACTAAAGACGGCAGATTAGAATGTCAGACAGAATTAACTTAAACAGGCAAAGAGTCAGAAATGCTTTCAAAAAGAGTATATTATTTTAGGTCACAATCAAAACATGAATGAAACCAAACAGTAGGCACTCAAAACCACAATAATAAGAGATCAAAAAGTGTATGATTTTGTGAACGCTTGATTTAAAATTGACCGATCGCCAGGATTACTGTTACTTAGCCTACTACTCATTGAACAATCACGTTCACGCACGCAACGTGTCTGTGTCGTGCTACGTGAACAATCTGTTTATTTCAATCTGTTATTTTCTTTTGTGATTAAAATATTATTATCACACAATACATTTTATTAAGAACTCAGAATGAAATTAAATAACAATAATAAATAAACCATTATTTTCTTGGGGGTGCTATGGGGGTGCTATGTCCAATCTAGGGGGTGCTCTAGCGCCCCCTAGCCCCCCCCTGGCGCCGCCACTGGTGGCGGCATCTTAGTGAGCCAGTCATTACAGCTCGAGCCAAACTAGAGGCCTTCACTGGGGGGTAGTGGGGAGACTCAGAGAAATGTTAAACCTCCATCTCAACTCCATATCTATTGAACTAATGTTGACAACAAAGTGAAAGTAACGTCAGTGTTGTACAGCAGGTGCACAGTAGACTATTTAGATATGATTGGTAATCAATAACAATACTTTATGGTCTCTTTTCTTCGCCCTTCTGTAGCCTCTTCTACAAACTGCACCTCACCACCCTCTCATAAAACCAAATTATATAATATAAACTCACCTAAGATCTATTTAGTGATGTTTAAATGTCTCTGATGCTCAATGGCCTTTTGTTACGTATGGCTATGTTTCTTTTTCTATCTACTGTACTTCAGGATTGTTCATTTGATGAATATGCCTGATATAGGATTTTATTGATATCATTATTGAATTCATTATCGATCTGCATTGAATACCGATATGTGCAGGTTATTTCAAGCTATGAGCAGGTTAAAATATTACACTTTACCACTTTTAAATGTGTATTTGTCTAAACATAGGCTAAACTGTCGCATGAATAAATATAAATTACAATAGATTATATAGCCATAAGTAATGCAATTATTTTTTTATTAATACAGCCTAGACCTAAATATAAACATTTGACTGATGGATCATACATAAGCCATGGCCTACAGGAGAAGAACATTTAGAAGGTGCAGTGTGTAGGATTTAGTGGTGAGTTTGCAGATTGCAACCAACTGAATTCCCTCTTCTCACCTCTCCAAATAACGCAGCAGAAGCTACGGTGGCCTGTACTGTTCCAAATGGTCTCTGACAGCATTGAGTAGGCAAGTGTCAAGTGTCGGTATTCCTTGATAGATGCTTAGTTTGAGTCTGTAAAGCTACGGGTCATGGCGATTGGACAGGTTTTTCACAGGCTTGGGAAAGCCACAGATACCAGATTTCTTCATTATTTTTGATCAGAGCATTTGATTTATCGATTGCTATCGGTATGAGAATTTCAACAAATATGACGGTGGTTGGGGACCGCTGATTTAGGGCACTTAGCAGACGCTTTTATCCAATGCAACTTATATCAGGTAATACACACATTGACACACCGACGGCGGAGTCAACCTTGCAAGGGTTAAGTGTCACGCTCAGGCACACATCAACACTCAGCTAGGAGGAGCTGGGGATTGAACTAGCAACCTTTCGGTTACAAGACAACTGCTCTACCTCCTGAGCTTAGCCGACCCACATTCAACAATAATTTATATGCTTCATCATTTCAAACTAAAGTTCCCACTGTGTTACTAACAATATTTACACTTTGAATGCAACAAACAAGCCTGTGTCCAATATAACGTACATTCGGTGGTCTTCTTGGCCTCCCATTTCATTTCCTGTGCAACCATAATTATAGTAACCAACATGGGTCAATGTCGTCTTGTGAAGTAGCACCATTGTTACGGAAGACCTGTTACGATGTATGTCAGACAGACCGAAAACGCAGGAAAGGAGGCATGAAGGAATTGGTTGAGTAATTTCTAACTGCTATTGAAATGTGAAATATTGACTCTATCATAATGTGTTATATCTAGAACAAACCAAATATCACCATTTGCTAAATATAACCAGGAAGTGTAATAAAACAAGTGAGTGTTGACGTTTTTTACGTCCATTGGTTTTTGCTGAAATTGGTGAGTCTCCCCAAACTTCGACTCCTACTTCTTCAGACTCTTCCATGATCTTGGGGCTCCACGGCGGTGGTGGCTTTCTCCTCCTCCAACTGCTTCACCTAATGGGGAATGTCAAGGTGTTTTATGTTCTAACAACTAACAAGATGTGTTGAGGTTATTTGTATAAAACTCCATCAAGGTTGCGGTTTCAAAGGGCTTCAAAGACCTTCCTGCAATCATTCTTCACCAAAAATGTATACACAAGACACATTTCATTGCAACAAAATTATTCCCTCAACTCCCACACACACAGACACACACACACACACACACTTGGACTTTCGTTTTTGCTATCGTGTCGAGCGGTCGACCTCGCTGTGGCCCCACCCTGCCTAGCGCCGGCTTCTCTAACGCTGTAAGCCTAGCGCCGGCTTCTCTAACGCTGTTAGCCTAGCGCCGGCTTCTCTACCGCTGTTAGCCTAGCGCCGGCTTCTCTACCGCTGTTAGCCTAGCGCCGGCTTCTCTACCGCTGTTAGCCTAGCGCCGGCTTCCCTACCGCTGTTAGCCTAGCGCCGGCTTCTCTACCGCTGTTAGCCTAGCGCCGGCTTCTCTACCGCTGTTAGCCTAGCGCCGGCTTCTCCACCGCTCTTGGCCTAGCGCCGACTTCTCTACCGCTGTTAGCCTAGCGCCGGCTTCTCTACCGCTGTTAGCCTAGCGCCAACTTCTCTACCGCTGTTAGCCTCTCTACTATCACTTTCACATTCAGGAAGACTGCTGTTGCTCTGAGCTACCGCTGCCACACACAACAACCTCACCTACCGAGAGGGCTGTTTAGGTGGCTAGGCTAACTACCGTCCTAGCTGCCCTTCCGGTAGTGCTCTCCACACCGAGCATGCCTTCTGACTTCTCCAAAGACGAGCTTCTCATCGGGAAAATCAAAGCCCTCGCAACTAACACGGAGACCAAAATTCTCCTTGACGCCTACCAACCAACAAAGTCCCTGGAGCACAATGTGGACTTCCTTGGTGGTTCTAGCTCATTCCTGCTTAAACACCTATTGTCTGCCGTCAAGCTGCTCCAATCCATGGACAATGTACCCGGCGCTGGCAACACGGATATCTGCGATCAAAAGCTCCAGCCGCACAACCAAGATGGCTGCTGCTATGGCCATAGTGCGATTCATCAAGGACGCACGTGACATCCCATGCAACAAGTGCAAAGAAGACTACTGTCCCTACAGCGCTGCTAACTCTTCCTCCAGCGAGGTAACATGCTACATGTGCCGCAGACTTGGTCATCAAGAATGCTACAAAGACGCCCAGCTGGATGAAGAAGCTGGTGTAGTTTATGCAGCGAGTGCCTCTCGGGTAAGAATCCTCCGCCTCCAGACCACCAGGAACCAGCGAGAGAAACCAGCCCGGAATCAATCCCAGAGGACACCACCCCGGATGCCATGCGGGAGGAAACCGCACCGGAAGCCAAACCGGTGGAAACCAAGCCGGAAACCAAGCCGGAGGGAATCAACCCCCCAGCTCAAAAACATCAGCATTCTGCCCGCATCTCTGAAAATATTACCAAAGAGAAGAAGCCCCACAAAGACAGTGAATACAACCGGTCCAAGACGGTTTGTCCGAGTCTTATCAAGCAAGAGTGCCCTCACGGTATCACAGGTCTCACCGGTGGCGCATGCGAGCACTACCACCCCACCTGGTGTAAAAGATACATGAGAAATGGCCCCGATGGCAGCAGGGGTTGTAAGAGTGGAGATAACTGCCGTTTCTTCCACCCGACACTTTGTCAGAATGGCCTCGTTACAATGATGTGCTTCAACAAGAACTGTAAGCTCATCCACATCCGCTGTGTAAAGCGCCTTCAAGATGTGAAAGCACCCAAAAAGACCCAGCTCACTGACAAAAATACAAATCCTCCTAAAAAGAAGGCTACATCATCACCTGCTCGACAATCCAAGCGTAGCAGTAACGAAACCTTGCCTCCAAACAGGACGCCAGCTATCAACAACCCCCCGTCCTCGAAACCAATGAACAATGAGGATTTTCTGAAGCACCTTGCTCAGATGAAAGCAGACTTGACCAAGGAGGTGACAAAAGATCTGTCTGCGCTGATCCAATCTTCCCTTCAATCGATGATGGTCCAGCAACAGCTGCGAGTCGAACCCATCCGACAGATGTATCCCCCTCCTCCAGTGCAGTTCTACCCTCTACCCGAGGTCCATCATCCCACCCACAGCCTACCGACCCAATCGTTCACAGGCTATCCTCTACAGATTCCACCGCAGTTCCTGCAATATCAAGCTCCCAAGGGAATGTAGGAGGAGCTCTCCCTCTTCCCATAACATCCAGTTTCCTTCTGAATGTTCAGGGAATGAACCCGGGGATCAAAAACCAGCGATGGAAGATCAAATCTATCCAAGAGGAAATAAATTCCAGCCCACTGCACACTCCCTTCTTCATCCTCACGGAGAACCATCTGAGAACCCATCACCTCGAAGCCGAGACCTGTATCCCCGGATACATTGCCCTGCGGGCAGACCGTGACAAGCGTGCCCAAGGTGGAGTAGCCATTTACCTTCACCAGGCGATCCCCGCAGACACGGTTAAAGTGTTCTCCAACTCTTTCTGTGAAGTTGCGCTAGTCTATAATGCAGACAGCAACTTCATCCTTGCCGGAGTATATCGCCCACCATCGGCACCCTTCGATAAGTTTGACGAATGTCTGTGCATCATTCAAGAATTTATCGACAGCATAGTAGGTACGCCCGAGCTACATATCACCGGTGACTTTAACCTACCGTTCATCTACAAGATCTACAAAGCCCGGGACCAACATTACATCTTCTGACAGGAGCTCGGAGCTATCTTTCCTGGAGTTCATGTCATCAAACTTTCTGGAGTAGATAGTTAATGAACCTACCCGGAATGACCTGAATATCCTCGACCTTATCCTCTCCAACAACACAGATCTGATCCACAGTGAATCGGTCTCCAAGACAGAGAAATCGGATCACGATATCGTGTGCTGCACGCTTCTTCATCCTCAGTTCCTGCTGAATCAAGTGGCAAAACCCCAGTTCACCCCTTCATCAGAACTCGATGACATAAACTTCAACTCTGCTGACTGGGAAGCAATCAACAGGGATCTATTATCTGCGGATTGGTCTACAGTAATCAACCCATCGACACATCAAGAAGTTGCTTGGGACCTGTTTGAAAGCATCATCGTGGATGTGTGTAAGAAGCACGCCCCCTCACACAGCCACAATCGCCAAGTCTCTGTATCATCAAAGATCCCTAAATCAAGAAGAGCTCTACTCCGGAAAAAGAAGCGACTCAACACCAGGATTAACTGCATCAAGTACAAGTCCCAGGGCCCCTCTCCTCCTCGCAACAGTACAAACTCCGCAAGCTCAATGACGAGCGGGCTGCCATTGAGCTGCTTATGAAAAAAGACATCAAGCAGCAGCGCCACAAAGACGAGCTCATTGCACTGAGTAAGATCAAGACAAACCCTAAAGCTTTCTACTCTTTTGCAAAAAAGTTCAAAACTCCAGTCTCGTCGGTTTGACCTCTACTGGATAGCGACAACCAGCTCCAGTCTGACCCTGTCAGGATGGGCAGCATCCTACAAGAGCAATACGCCAGGGCATTCAGCAACCCCAACAAAGCTAACCTTGCTGAGGTACGTGTATCGAAGCTTGTTGCACAGTCACAGTCAATAACAGATCTTGTTTTCGACGAACAAGACGTCCTGGGTGCAATCAAAGCAATAGACCGATACTCGGCTGTTGGTCCGGATAAGTTCCCTGCCATCATCCTCAAGGAATGTGGACTAGTCCTTGCGCCAGTGGTCACACAGCTCTGGAGAGCATCCCTGGACTCCGGCGACATAGCCGCTAAATTCAAGAGCCAGAGTGTAATCCCACTATTCAAGAAGGGAAAAAGATCGATTGCTGCCAATTACCGACCGGTCTCTCTGACTTCTCATCTTATCAAGATGTTCGAGCGAGTCTTCCGAGCTAAACTGGATGACTACATCGAGGCCCAAAATATCATCAATGACGACCAGCATGGCTTCCGGACTGGAAGAAGCTGCTTGACTCAATTGCTCCACCACGTGGAAGACATATTGAATGATCTGAATGCCGACAAGAATGCGGACACCCTATATCTGGATTTCAGCAAAGCCTTCGACAAGGTCGATCATGCTGTCTTGCTGAAGAAACTCAACCTTTATGGAATCCAGGGTGAAGTGCATCGTTGGCTCTCAAACTTTCTCAGCGGTAGAACTCAGCATGTGGTGATTGATGGTGTGAGATCTAACGTCATCAGAGTTCTGAGTGGTGTCCCGCAGGGCACAGTGCTGGGCCCACTCCTCTTTATCTTGTATATAAACGATCTGTTCTCTGTCATTAAGCACAGCAAAATAAAGGTATTCGCTGATGACTCAAAGCTCCACGAGAGCATCGGCTCCCCTACAGACTGCAAGCTGCTCCAGGAGGATTTGCACGCAGTTGTACGATGGGCAACTAACAACAACATGGAGCTAAATGAGTCCAAGTTCCAGCTCCTACAGCACGGGAAGAATCAAGAACTACAGAAGCCGTACAAGCTATCAACAGGACTGGTAATCAACTCAGACGATGTCGTCAAAGATCTCGGAGTCTTCATTGACAAAGATCTCCGTTGGCGGAAACACATCACCAAAAAAACAGCCGAAGCTGCACGAAAAGCCGGCTGGGTTCTGAGGACGTTCTCAATCAGGGACAAAAGCACGATGCTACTGCTCTTCAAGACCTATGTTCGCTCCATCGTAGAGTACTGCTGTGCTCTCTGGTCACCACATCTGCATTGCGACGTTATCGTGATTGAGTCGATCCAGCGCTCTTTCACTGCAAAGATATCAGGTTGCTCGAATCTCAGCTACTGGGACCGCCTCAAGCGTCTTAACCTCTACTCGCTACAACGCCGCCGTGAAAGATACATGGTCATCCTTGTCTGGAAAATCTTCCACGGTGCCATCCCCAACAGCGTCAACCTGGTGTTCCAACACTCGGAGAGGCAAGGAGTAACCTGTGTACGGCCGCTTGGAAGCTCCAAGTATAGCAGCATCAACACAATGAGATTCCACTCGTTCTCATCAACAGCCTCTGCTCTGTATAACGCTGTACCCAAAAATGTTAAGTCAATCCCAACCCTGATCCAGTTCAAGGCAGAACTTGACCGCTTCCTTCAAACCATCCCTGACACTCCCCCTACTCCTGGATACACTGGGGCAAACAGAAATCCTCTGGTGGAGTGGGCTAGCAGCAAAAGTCAACTATAGCTGCTACCAACGGGAAAATGGCGGTGGAGACACCTGATGTCTTGGCCTAGGTGTTCTAACCTGAAACAAACCCTAGGTAGGTACACAAGGTACACAAGGAAACTGAGAACAAAACTGGGCACTGAAAAGCTTAAGAAAAGGTAAAACACCTGCAACCTACTAAATAAAACCAGCAAACCTTTAAGTGCAGTTTCTCCATCTCCTTGCTGCTTTGGTCCAAACTACACGTCAAGTCTTCTTTTTCTCTGCTCAGCTTCTCTGCCTTCTCTCTGGCTGTCTGACAGTCTGCACACTGCTTCTTCAACTCTAGTTGTGCGTGGAGCTCCTTGACCTTCTCTTTGAAGGAGTCCCTCTCGTTGGACACAGACTGCAGGAGCTCCATGAACTGGTCTTGCTCTTCCTGGGCCTGGATGATGCTAATCGTTCCCTCCTCCATCACTTTAGCTCCATCATTAGCCGCTGTGCTGCTGTTCATCTCCTCCTCATCCTTCACTCGTGGTCCTTGCATCTGGGTGCTTTTGTCCCTCATCTCCTCCTCATCCTCCTCATCCTCATCCCATATCTGGATGCTTTTGTCCCTCATCTCCTCCTCCTCATCCTTCACTCGTGGTCCTTGCATCTGGGTGCTTTTGTCCCTCATCTCCTCCTCCTCCTCATCCCATATCTGGATGCTTTTGTCCCTCATCTCCTCCTCCTCATCCCATATCTGGATGCTTTTGTCCCTCATCTCCACCTCCTCCTCATCCCATATCTGGATGCTTTTGTCCCTCATCTCCTCCGCATCCCTCATCTGGGTACAGTAGTTTATTGTAGGTACATCCACGAAGGCCACGTAAGCGGAATCCATCGGGTCACTCTCCAACCTCACTTCGACCGGGTGGAGGGTGGGCTCCGTCGGTGCAGGAGTACTGCTGCCCTCCAATGGGTCGTCGTCAATGTTTAAGTCCTTGCAAGGGACAGGGGTTGGTGGGGTCGTAGAGCTGCTCAGACTCATATCTGTGACTAACTTTCTCTTGAGACCATCCAGTTTCTGTCTTTTGGATTCGTTTTGTGGAGTCGTAGGCTGCAGCCTCTTCCGTCTGGAGTTCAACAAACAAAAATTAAGATTTTCCAAGACAATAAAGGGAAAAACATGTGGGGGTTAAAGGCACTCATACCTTGAGGGGGTTTTTGACAGCGAGATTACATCTGTTATTACCGGCTGACTGCTGCGAGTGGACACACCAGATGCTAGAGAAAAAATGATAAGAAATATAGGGTAGGTAAAAATAAAGTATGTACCACCCAGATAATACAAAAACACATTTTACCTGAAGCGCCCTTTCCTGGTGTCTGTGGTGTGTTCGGGGTGGAGGTCTTGTTGTCATGATCAAAAGTTAGTTTTAGTACTATCGTAGGAATATTATTTACATGTGATATAATTCAATATGTAATTCACTACACCACGCACCGTTTTTCTCCTGCGGGACTCGGCTTTGAGAAGAAGCTCCTGTTGCCTTTTCTCTTCCTGAAACTAGTGGACACATGATGAAAAAGACTTGATGAATAGAGTACATTTCTCAACCAACTTTTTTCAATCTACCTTCTTTTATGTGATAAACATTCATCATTATTATGATAACTAGAGATTCTGCGCACGCGTTACGCTCGCTCAACCTTTAGTTGTAATTAAACCCATAGCTATAATGTGGAAACCCTGGTCGGTAATCTAACAAATTTCTGAGCGCATAATATGATAATATTTTGCCTATAATATTACAACGCATAACATGTTGGTTCACCTATTACGTAATGAAGCCAGTTTAATCAATTTCTCTCTACGTTATGAAGTACGCATAATGTTTTAAGGACACATGTCCTCCGCATTTTAGCCGCATTTGTATATCAGGAGATTCAACCCTGAGGGTGATTCTGATGAAGTTGATGTTGTCTGTGTTTAACTGAGAAAAACAGGGAGCATAATCTTCAGCTAACTGTTAATAATAATAATAATAATAATAATAATAATAATAATTAAAAAATCTATATACGCGTTCAGCTGTGAACTCATGTATTGTAATTTATTGTATGATGTGTACTTTTAGGGTTATGATGAGACCTATCTTTTAGCGTTCACAACGAATGACTCTGAAAAGCAGTGCCAATATTTAAATATGTTTTAACCATTAAGCAAACAAAAGGCAACAGGCTGATTATCAATCAGGTGGCCACTAGGGATGGGCAAAACGATTATTCTCCGGGAATCAGTTCTTTCAGTTCCGTTCACTGCACAATTTGTTTGTTTTATTTGTTTGTTTGATTCGTTCGTTAAGTCAGTTAGATTACGTCATTTGACAGAGAATCTCACAGGTGTCTGGACCCCCCCCCCCCCCCGGGTCCATACCGTCCATACGCCAGCCGTAATTGAGCTGCGCTTAGCAGCACCAAATCGAACCGCACTGCGCAGTGGAAACGAGGGGGAATAATGTAGAAACGAAAAAAAAGTTTTCAGTCGTGGTGTGCTCGAAAAATAAAAAAATCTGTAGCAATGGCCTATACGACGCAGTTCGACCATTTCCATGGTAGGTAAAAGTCAACACTTTATTAAAGCATGCAATTGTGTTGTAGAACAAAATTCAAAGAAAACGTTGCTTGCATGATATTGAAGCCAACAGCGATCGTTACTTAACTTGTGTGGCGGTGCCTTGTCATTTGTTTACCGATGTGCCATGGCAACGCGATTGCGACCTGCTGTAGTACTCTCATTGAGTGAATCTTTGAGAACGTTTTAGATTCAATCAATATAAGGTCACGGGGAGACAGAGCTCTGTTCGTTTGTATGTTTTATTTACGTGACCAAATGTTTTCACTATACCTAACTATAGTGAAATAAAGCACGGGCTTGTGAGGGGGAAAGAGAGAAGGGGGGCTGTGAGGGCAAGATTGCGGCTTGTACATTGACGTGAGAGTTTTTTTGTGACGGGTGACGCCACTGAGGCTATAGCAGGCTAACAATGCTCTTATCACCCTACGAGTACCCCTTGGCCCCGTTTCCCGAAAGCATCGTTAGCCTAAGTGGATCGTGAAATGCGTCATACGAGCATCGTGCAGTTATCACGAGGACTTCCGGGGTAGGTCGTAGGATGCTTATGCCGCGTTTCCACTGCAGGGTGCGGAACGGATCGGATCGCAAAGGTGCGGTAGGGAGGGGGCGGTATAGCCCAGCTCAGTTCCGAGGTCGCGTTTCCACTGCCGACAGTACCCTTGGTGGTAGGCCGGATGTCGATTCGCCGCGGCAGCTACGTAAACATCGTAAGCAACGTCTTCCTCCCCAAGAATGCAGACGAACGTCTCCACCTCCTTGTTCGCCCAAGCAAGCGTTTTACGCGACATATTATTTGTAAAGAATAATACCTCGAGGCAACTGTTTGTTTGTTTTTATCCCCGCGTCGACAGATGAATGATTGGTCGACAGAATCATCACAAGTGATGATTCTGTCGACCAATCAACGGAGGGGGTGTGTAGCTAGAATTTCCCGGGACCCTTTCAGGCGTCTCGTCTCGTTTTCAGTACCCCAACGGAGGAGTCCTGAAAACGAGGCCAAAAGGGGAAGGCTAAGTCCGGGTCACGCCCACTTTTGGCGGTGGAAACGCGACCCGATCCGCACCTTTGCGATCCGATCCGTTCCGCAACCTGCAGTGGAAACGCGCCTAATATGTCCATGATCGGGTCAGCAATAGCCGTGGGTCAATGCTAGCCTCTGCGTTTGAATGATAATGAATGGATGGAACGTTGCATTTTTAATGTCTACAAATATTCTAGACAAGAGAGTGCGTGCCAATCAATGAAACCTTATGCGGAATCAGATAATGTTGGCTCTCTTTGCTGCGCAAAGTAAATCAGAAATCAGCACATTAAGATAAATGTAGTTGTCACACAAGCTATTTTTTGCTTTTGTAATATGGAATTATTTCAAGGGGGAAAATGCCGTGAAAAAAATGTACGCACAGTGCATTCAGGATTAGGACTGATATATATGTCGGCATAGGCCTAATCAATTGGGTTTTAATATCTTTAGCATTCATAACATATTATTGCAGTCTATTCTTTTCATAGGCTACTCTACTGTTGGCCTTAATGGGGAGATATTTTAACCCTTTTTAACCCCATTTTCCTGTGACATTCCTGCTTCTCCCCCTCCTACGGAGCCCATTTCAGCACCGTGTCTGAAGACAGTTACAATCCTACGAACGTCGTTAGCGCAGTGCACGCGTGTTCATGTAAAGAGGAGTTTCGGGAAACGCTCCAAAGAAATGTACCTTTTTGAATTCTTTAATTTCTTCTTGTTTCTTTTTTTCCTCCTTCTCACTGTAAACATAAACAATACAATTGTCAGAAACGCCAAGGTCAGTAAATGTTCAGTTTTCAGTATGTGACTAAAATACCACATACAGGTGACATAACAATAACCTTCGATGTTTACTGACAAAAAACACAAAGGTTGAGTTTGTTTACCAGCTAAGTGAAGTAGTAATGCTAAAGATGGAGCTTACTGTATCTTATAGGTCTTAGGGTTTGTTTGCTGCTCTGAATCAGAGTCCTCTGGCTCTTCCATTGTCTCACAGCGCCTGAATGACGGGAGATATGAATGTACAACTATATACATTTTATACTGATGATTGTGTCCCCTCCAGCAAATTGTTGATTCCCAAATTAAATGAAAAGTGCAACAGTTGACTTGCATTTATTGTGGTTGTGGATGCATATGGACTCATTAGTAGATGTCCCATCTATGCTCATCTAGTATTTCAGTAGATGCTTTTATCCAGAGCGACTTACAGTTAATTAGTTTAGATTGGCATTAAGGCATCTTGATGCCCAAAGACCTCTTGGTCAAATCAGTCTACATGCAATGTGTCGACATTGGGGATCAAACCCAGAACCTTGCAGCTCTCTGACCTGAACTGAGGGTCGGGGTTCATGTAGCAGAACCACTCTTCAGGAAGTTTATCGTTGTTAATTCCATCCGGCATCCTCCGCCACTGCTGACACTGATCACACTGGGCCCAGTTCTGATCCGGGCATTTTCTGTACAAGACAGGAACACAGAACCCCTTCAATTATCAGCATGGTGTCAATATTTGGCCTGTTAAGCCCTTTGGGACTGTAATGGTGATTAAGGGTTAGGGTTAGGGTTAGGGCTATACAAATAAAATTGAATTGGATGTCCTCATGAGAGCGTCCAGTGACAGTAGACAACAAAACCCTGTGATTGTGGCCTTACTCTTCTTCCTCAATGGGTACGTTATTTCTGAGGTTGCGGTACTTTCTCTTGTACGCAATTTCTTTGCAGTATTCTTCCAACTTCTCCTTCACATTTCTGATAGTGTTCCTGTAAAACAAACAAAGAAAATGTCAGACTTGTTGATAAGAGGGACAGTGTAGTGGTTAGGGTTGATTAGAGGTTCTGGGCTTAAACCCCAATATCAACAGTCTACTTTGATCTTCAACCAGGGGTTGTACTGCAGTGGGTCCCAGAAATGATTTCACCTTTCAAGCATTCTTTTTTTGGTTTGAGTTCTCCTCTCTCATCAATCTGAAGTCGTGGTTCAATCTAGACTCCAGAGAGTCAAAGCCAACACGGGTCTTATTATGCAAACCCGTACCCGCAAATTTTATTCCGCACCTGACCAGTCCCGCTACAAATAGATACCAAAACCCGACCCGCACCCAAAGGAAAATTAGACACATTAGATGGAACAACGCGGAATTACACAAGTGTTTGGCGTGGTGCTTTAGATTGCTAAAAAATTTCTTTAATTCATAATATCATCCGGAGGCACACACAGCTTTTGGCCGTGATATTATATATTATATTTATCACACGGCTCTTCTCAATTCTGTGGAACGCTCCGTTCACTTGCATGGGCCTTCATAACTTCCGGCAGTGATTTTCTTTTTTATAATTCACCGTTGCTAAGCATATAATGACCACTGTCAAGGAAAGTGAATTTTTTGCATTCTTTCGTATCACTCCACAAGTACTCCGGTAACTTTTCAACCCCAACGCGACGTCAACGTCTTTGGCAGACTATTTCTCTGCTGGTCAACACTACGAATGCTGGTAACAAATTAATTTTAAAAAGACACACGTGTTAAGTAATTTTTTCGTTTTGGCAAGTAGCCGTGTAATAAGCGGGATAATGTATAGAACGTCGCAGTCATTATTGAAAATAAGCCCTGTCAGGGCGAACCGGACAAGCACGCGAAGCGAAGGTGTCTTGCTTCGCCATGAAGGGGCTTATTTTCCCAATAATGAATACCTATATATTATATTATATTATTTAGATATAGAGCTCCGGGAGTCTGGGAACGGCAACAATCACTTCTCCTCCATGCTGCTGTTCACGCTGTACTGCAGGGAGTGAACGCTGATTGGTTGTTATGTTACGTCCCTCAGGGATTAAACACTTATTGGCTGTTATGTTACGTCCCTCAGGGATTAAACACTTATTGGCTGTTATGTTACGTCCCTCAGGGATTAAACACTTATTGGCTGTTTTGTTACGTCCCTCAGGGATTAAACACTTATTGGCTGTTATGTTACGTCCCTCAGGGAGTGAACGCTGATTGGCATTGTGGGAGTTGTCCTCTTCAGTCCACAAGTTCCAAATAGTCACTGTCTGCCTTTTCTCGGTCAAGAAGGCACAAATTTTGAAATTTATGTTACTATTGGACCACATATATGACCCACTTTCAATACAGATTCATGTCTCCACCTATGAAATTCTCCTTTAAATTAAGTTCAGCCGAGGCCCTTTCATGAATTTAGCCGTCACTTTTAAAGAAAAGAAATCTATAAATCTATAAAAAAACGTCAATTGAACGAGTTGTTTAAAGCAACCCTATTACAGATAATGTATAATTATATTGCTACATGGGAGTGTGCATGCTATGCGTGTGAATACGTTACTGACAATTAGGCCACATCCTAAAAATAAGATTAACATCAGGCCTAACTTTGGGGTGGGGCGTGGGGGTATGTGCCCAGGGTCTCCCTCAGCCTAGGGGTCCTTGGGCTGAAACAGGTTGAAGAGCCCTGGTCTACATGTTGGCACTCTTGAGCCAGATTCTAACCTTTTCCAGCTACTGATTGAAATAATCTGAAATGTTTCACTTGCAAATGTGCATTAATGTTTGTGTGTATACAACTAAATTCTGATTTAAAAGTAAAAATTAAGCAGGCAGGGCAAAATAAGGCCGGGCTGATGGTTTAAAACTAGGCACAACCTAAATACAGTATGATAAATGTCGAATACGAATGAATGACTGTGAAATTATGATTTGATCCCGATTACCTCTACAGGCCGTACCTGAAGTTGTCGGTGTTGTCAAAGTCCTGTTTGTTGTGAGTTGGGTCAAGAAAATCACATTCAATCACACCAATGACTCCGATGCCTTGCTTGTTGTTAGCCTGTTAGGAGCACATGCACAAATGAGATGTGCGATATTCGTATCGCTAAAAACAGCAAAAAACTAAATATATATATTTTTAATAACAATGACTTATCTACAAGAGAAATCTGTCTGATACAACATAATTTAAGGGTTCTGCATGCACAGCGAACCCCCAATCACTGATCATGTTTACCAGTTTATGATCAGACAACCAAAGCAATTATAGAACGAAACTTCCAAATGAGCCAGTCAGTTGTAAGGAATTATTTTGGTAACAGAAAAGACGACATTGACCAGAAGCAGGTTCTTTGTCGAGAGTGCCTTGCAATTGTTCAACAAAAATGCAAAACGACTGATTTATTTTCCCATTTAATTCGCCGCCATAATGCTCTGTATAACAAGTGTAGAAAGCTAAATATTGCAATTCGTATCGCAGAATATCTATAATCTGAATACGATTTATTTTCCAATATCGTGCACCGAAGTATGAATAATAAGAACTAATAAAGAGGCACATTTTAAAATATCGCACAGTAGCACACACTCACGTCTTTTTGACAGCCGACACGATGATAGGCCTTGATGAGTCGGTTCTTGTGGTACATCATGAGGCCATAATGGTCCTTGCTCTTTGTGTTGTACCCAAAGGTGATGGGGATTTTTTTTTTCTAGAACGGGACCTAAGGAACAATTTGGACCAGGAAGTCTGATGCATTTCATGCATAAATAAACCACGCCCACACACACAGAAGAAGACTGGTGTGAGGAGTCTGATTCTCTGATGCATGTTGTAATGTTGGGTGATACGGTGGCTCAGTGGATAGCACTGCTGCCTCACAACCAGACGGTCCTGGGTTCC
Source organism: Gadus chalcogrammus (assembly GCF_026213295.1). Taxonomy (NCBI): domain Eukaryota; kingdom Metazoa; phylum Chordata; class Actinopteri; order Gadiformes; family Gadidae; genus Gadus; species Gadus chalcogrammus. The sequence continues at coordinate 1,072,358 of NC_079431.1, forward strand.
ATCAGGAGGGTTCCACTGTTTAACCGGGCTGCTCTGGTTTCCCCCACTCCGTAACACATAACCTCACAACACTAGCTCCTGGCCTTCCTATAACCGAGGCAAGTGTGCTTAAAACTGGAGTTGGTTCCCAGATGCTACACTGTGTGGCAGCCCACTGATCCTGGGTTAAATGCGAAGAATGAATGTAAGACCTCTTTTAAAGATTTCTTCTTCTGCAAGAAGAACCTTCAACGTTTATGGACATAAAGGATACGACATAAGTAGGACTGTAGAAATCTTTTGCGCTATGGGCCAGGCTCTTAGAGATGAGCCGAGTCTTCACCTTCTGTCCTCGAATGTTGATCTGCATACGAGGCTTCATGTAGAGGACGCTGCAGTATGCCTACGTTTAGAATAGATACAAAAACTCAATACAACCTTTCATAGATACAAGTATGCATATCACTTATACAACAGCAAATAAACAATTAAGTTTGATCTAGTTGCTTGCTAGGCATCATAAATATAATAATTGTCTTAATCGGTAAATACGTTTTATTCATTCAGTATTTACAAAGTGCTTTAGTGCATAGCATTTTACAATGCACACACAAATGTTATCATTTACATTAACAAAACTAAACCAAAGGGTTTAACTGTGGTCTCACAAATACGGTCATCTTAATATCTTCATTAATTAATGTTGCATTATGAACGTCTGCTCTGTATTCGGTATGTGGTTCTTCCCCCAGAGCTAAAGGGTGTTTATGTGTACATTGCGGCCAGCTGAGGTCGCTACTACTTACACGCAGCGAGTATTTACTCTCAGGGTCTGAAGAGTCCAAGTCATCACAGGGAATACGGATATCGTAGCGGTCCGTGATGAAATCAATCGCTGGCTTCCCTGATGTCCTATAATGAAAATATGAATAAATAAATAAAGATTGCAGATACAAATACATGAACCAAGGTTAAATGTCTTTGCAATAGTGTTCATATATAGTCTCGTAAAAATATGCATCAATATTAGACATTAACAAAACAATCTGGATTTAAACCAGGGATGTGGTTTAAATCAGTCCTTAGCACTCTGTGCTACCGAGTGCTCTACCGCTGTAGAGCACCAGTGCAGGATTTTTTTCTCATTAATTTGGACTCGGTCTTGACTTGGACTAGAACCTCTTTTGACACGGCCCCGACAAGCACTGCAAAAAAGTAAGACCCCTGATGCCCCCTGGGTCTGGAGAAGAGCCATACAATTCTAGCTCAATCTACGATGGAGCTTGGTCTGGCAATAGCCAGGCTACTGGTTTGTGTACACTCCACATCTATATCGGCTGCTTGCGACCCTCCTAATCTACGGCCTGACTACGGCGTACTCTACAATCATGAAGAATGCTGCATGGCTACAAAGTATCCTTCGCTTTGCACTTTCCTAGCGAGAAATGCCAGCCTGTTGGACTTTCTATTCTTTGCACCCTTACTAATTGTACATGTTTTACAAGGCTGCAAATTTAATCAACTTTTGCTCGTCTAGTTTTGAGATGTGGCCGAATTTGAAAAACCAAAACCTTCAGAGTTCCTACCGATTTCAAGAGACCCTTGAATAGATAAAAGACTCGTACTAACAATTACTAATTCAGCCTATCTTACCGAGTAGGGCTAGGTATCGCCACTGATTTCCTGAAACGATTTGATTCAGATTCATAAGGTCAAGATTAGATTTTATTTCGAATTGATTCAATATCGATTCGGTTAGGGATATTTCAGTTGCAATACCAATTTTGCTTGGATATGAAATAGATGATCATAGAACTAATGCTGTATATTGTACAATTAACCCTCTAACCTGGTGCATTATTAAAAATATTAATGTTTATATTAAAAATCTGTCTGAAGTACCAGAGACGTCGGAGAACCCAACACCGTCGTCTATGTGTTCAAAATATCATCTGAGGCGCACACAGCTTTTAGCCATGGTATTATAAATTATATTCGATTTTATCGATATTATAGAGCTCCGGGAATCTGCAACACTTTCTCCTTAATAATAAATAATAATACATTTAATTTAGAGGCGCCTTTCAAAACACCCAAGGTCACCTTACAGAGCATATAGTCATCATACATATTTAAAAAAAAACAAGACATTGTGGAAAAAATAAATAAATAAATAAATAAATAAACATAAGCAATAAGAAATAAATAAAACAAAAACAAGACAAAACAAAACAAAAAAAAACAATCAAAACAGTGATCAGTTAGACGTTGTGTGCGAGTTTGAACAGGTGAGTTTTGAGTTGTGACTTGAAGGTTGTAATGGTGTCTGACTGTTTTATGTGTGGGGGGAGGGAGTTCCAGAGCCTGGGTGCTGAACAGCTGAATGACCGGGCACCCATTGAAGTGAGTCGTGATGTGGGGATACATAGTAGTCCAGCAGAGGTTGAGCGGAGGGAGCGGGAGGGAGTGTATTCTTGGAGGAGGTCGCAGAGATAACTGGGGGCTAGGTTGTGGAGAGCTTTGTAGGTGAGGAGTAGGGTTTTGTATTGGATGCGGTAGTGTACTGGGAGCCAGTGAAGTTGAATGAGGACAGGGGTGATGTGGTCAGATGATTTGGTGCGGGTGATGATCCGGGCGGCTGAGTTCTGAATGATCTGCAGTCTGTTGATGAGTTTGGTGGGGAGTCCGGTGAGGAGGGCGTTGCAGTAGTCTATGCGTGATGTGACAAATGAGTGAACTAGGATTTCAGTGCTGGATTGGGTCAGTGATGGGCGGAGTCTGGCGATGTTGCGGAGGTGGAAGAATGCAGTCCGGGTGATGTTGTGAATATGGGGTGCGAATGAGAGGGTGTTGTCCAGGATGACGCCGAGGCTCTTGACTTTGGAGGAGAAGGGTACTGGGAATCCATCGATAATTATGAGTGGAGCTGGGGTGTGTTGTGATTTAGTGAGGGTGGATTTGGATCCGATGAGCAGGGCCTCGGTCTTGTTTCCATTGAGTTTCAGGAAGTTCCTGCTCAACCAGCTCCGGATCTCTTCCAGGCACGTGATGAGGGAAGTGGGGGGGATGGCAGCGGTGGGTTTGGTGGAGATGTAGACCTGTGTGTCGTCAGCGTAGCAGTGAAAATGGACCCCATGGTGACGGAGGAGTGTGCCCAGCGGGAGGAGGTAAGTGGTGAAGAGGAGTGGACCCAAGACTGACCCCTGGGGGACACCCAGTGAGACACCTGAACACCCAGACTTGTGGTTGCTTAGTTGAACAAATTGTTGACGGCCGGTGAGGTAGGATGTAAACCAGGAGAGTGCAGCACCAGTGATCCCAATACCAGCTAGGCGGTCCAGGAGCAGAGGGTGGGAGATGGTGTCGAATGCTGCGCTGAGATCGAGGAGGATGAGAATGGTGAGTAATCCAGAGTCGGCTGCAAGGAGGAGGTCGTTGGTGATTTTGACTAGGGCTGTTTCAGTGCTGTGTTTTGGACGGAAGCCAGATTGGAACGGTTCGTGGAGATTGTTAGTGTCGAGGTGGGACTGTAGTTGTGCGGCAACCACCCTTTCAAGTGTTTTGGAGATGAAAGGGAGATTGGAGATGGGCCGGTAATGGTTAAGGTCAGTTGGGTCAGCACCAGGTTTTTTCAGGATGGGAGTGATGGCAGCCAGCTTGAGAGTGGGGGGTACAGTACCAGTAGTGAGGGAGGAGTTAATTATGTTGGTGATCATGGGGGAGATGGACGGAAGACATGCTTTGACAAGGGAGGTGGGAAGAGGATCGAGCTGACAGGTGGTGGTTTTGGCTTTGCGGATGAGTTCTGAAACGGTCTGTTCTGTTACTAGGGTGAAGTCAGAGAGGGAGCTGATGAGAGGTTGGCCAGAGGTGATCATCCAGGGTGGGTCATCAGAGGGGGTGCGAGATGAGGCCAGTTGTTGGTGAATGGTGTTGATTTTAGAGCTGAAGAAGTCAAGGAACGCAGTGCATTGGGTGGTGGAAATGTCTGGAGGGAGAGATTTAGGAGGCTGAAGTAAGTGGCTGACTGTTGAGAAGAGGACTCTGCTGTTGCCTGTACCAGTGTTGATGAGGTTGGAGTAGTATGAGGTTTTGGCAGTAGTGAGGGCATTCTTGTAGTGATGGAGGTGGTCCGAATACATTTGGCGGTGTACAGTGAGTTGAGTCTTTTTGTAGAGTCGCTCCAGTCGACGACCAGTGGCTTTGAGCTGGCGCAGATGAGGAGTGAACCAGGGAGCAGTGTGGGTGAATGAGACTGAACGGGTTTTCAGGGGGGCCAGGGTGGTGAGGGAGGAGGAGAGGCAGTTATTGTAGTGAGTCACCAGGTCAGTCAGGGAGGAAGCTGGGGGAGGGTTGGGGTAGGAGCTGATCATGGTGGAGAGGTCTGTGGTGTTGATAAGTTTGATGTTTCTGAAGGAGATGGTCCGTTGTTCCTTGCTTTTGTGTAGTTGGGTATGAATGTCAAAAAGTACAGCTTTGTGGTCGGAGATGGGGAAATCAATGACATCAAGGTTAGTGGGAGTGATGTCAGTGCAGCAGATTAAATCCAGAATGTGACCTTTGTTATGGGTTGGGAGGTTGACATGTTGTGTGATGCCAAGACAGTCCAGAAGTGATGTGAAGTCATTAGCAAAAGTACAGGATGGGTTGTCAATGTGGATGTTGAAATCACCAAGGAGGATAACAGTGGGGGACATTGCACATACAGATGTAAGTAGTGATGAGAATTCATTGAGGAAAACGGCGGAGGGTTTTGGCGGTCTGTAAATGGTGACAATGATAGTGGGTTTGGGGCCTGAGAGTTTTACAGCTAGACATTCAAAGGAGGAATGAAGGGGGACTGTGACAGTGGTGACTTTGATGTTATCACGATGGAGGAGAGCGAGGCCACCCCCCCTCCCATTAACCCGGGGTTTACTAATAAAAGAAAAACCTGGTGGGACTGCTTCATTTAGATGGGAGAAGTCATTTGGTTGTTGCCAGGTCTCAGTGAGGCAGAGAATGTCTAGGCTCTGGTCAACAATAAAGTCATTTATCAAAAGGGCCTTATTACTGAGGGATCTGGTGTTCAGCAGACAGAGTTTCAGACAGGTGAGTGGAGTGTAGCAGGTTGCTTTGAGCAGAGGGAACAGTACACTGTGATTGACGGGACTGACCGTACGGGCTGTGCGAGGAGGGGGGCGGGGCCCAGTGGACCAGAAGGAGCGGATGTTTTTGTTGCTGGTGTGAGCGTACTGAAAATTCCGTCCAGAGCCTCGGTGGATGTATTTTGGTCGTTTGAGAATGTCCTGGGGGGATGCAAGCTGAGGTGGTTGGGTCCTTGAGAAGATCCGTAGACGTAACATCTCCGTTACCGAGTAACGGAGCGGCAGAGATGCGCTCGTTACGTGAGAGTCAAACATAGCGCAATCCAGAGGAACAGGTTAAAATCCACAGGTTGTGAAGTCGGAAGAAGCCAGCGGTAGATCCAGGCGATTATGGTGAAGCCACAGAGCGAGCACGGCGGAGGCAGAGGAGTGGAGCAAGCCGGTTGTAGCTACGCTGGAGACGGGGAAGCCAGTTGGACGGCGCCGGGGGTTAACAGCAGTCTAGCCGGCCAGCAGGTGTCATCCACCAACAGCTGCACGACTCCACGCACAAAACACAAAACAAAACACGCAGACGTTTAACGTTCAGAAATAAATAAATAAATAAAGAAAACTGACGCAGTTACTTAACTTAACTTTGTAGTCCGATCCGAGGTCCAGAAGGGTTTCAGACAGAAGGTGTTGAAAGTAAGCAAAAGAAAACTGATTAAAAAGTTAAAAGACTAGAAAGAAAAAGAAAATCGCGAAAAAATAATGTTCAGAATGACGTTCCGGTGAGCAGCAGCAGCAACAGCGTTCAAAAGGCAACAGCGTCCACCAACGTACGACCTCACGTATAAAACACGTAAAAATAAAGAAAACGGGCGCACTGACAATAGCGAAAAGTGACTATATATAACAAGTAAACTTAGCTAAACTACTAAAGACCAAAAAAAAACGACAAAATGTTCAATGCAATCGTGAGAAATATTGGAAATACTGAATAAAAACAAGCCATACAGAGCGGCGTTAGACTCGCCAGCGTCCCCGTTACTAGGCAACAACACCTTAGTGTTGCTGTGATGGGCTGTCACGACAAGCGAAGTGTTTGCGTGAATAAAATCACACAGAATCAGCGTCATTTGCGCTGCACCATTCATCAATTTGTGTATTTGCCTCTCTTTGAATTACAGGACTCAATAGGTCTATTTTAGCCTCAAACATTCTAAAACATTATTTTGTGGCCGTCCCGACCATAGGCTGTTCAATGTCTTGACAGGGCCGTGTTCTGTTTGCTTAAAGCTTTAATGCGAATCGGTCCTTCAGAGAAGCCTGGTAACCATGGGGATGAACCCAGACCTGCAGAGGTTCCAGATGATGATCCGGGTCCCGGTGCTGGAGCAGGATGACTCGATAGCTCGGAGCTCAGTGAGCAGCTCTTCCTCAGTGTTGAAGGGTGAGTGGTCCAGGATGTCCCTCAGACTGGCCTGGTGCTCCTCCATCACACTGAGTAGTCACTCGGGTCAAGGAAGTTCTTATTAGGCTTGACAGATGTAACCGATATTCTCTTTTCCTTGGACTAAGAGTACCCCCTTAACATCGGTGTCATAGCAGGAAAACCAGATCCAAGTTTAACAATATTATTACATTATGAACCATTTCTCATGTTGGAAAGCCACTGCAAGGTTAGGTTCAGCTACTTCTTTAGCTTTGTCTATACTGGTGCCCAAGGATATTATATATGCAGCACATTGAACCAAAAATACGATTTTGCCTTAAACCAACCCCTCCCACAATTTAATCTAAAATAAAACAAACTAAAATCCCCTTGACAGCCCTAGCCAAGGAACTAAATATGGCTTGATTAACATTTCCACTGCAATTTACTTCATGATTACAGTGATCCAAAACACATGAGAGCAATGACCAGGAACACAGTGTAGACACATTTTACATGCTCAAAAGGATATACTGTTTTGCTTCCGGTTTCTTAATGCTTATGATGGGAACATTGATCTCCTCGGCTCTGATCTTCTTCAGGTAAGTCTGTGACAGCATGCCAACACACAGGTCATTCTCTGATTTGGATAAAACAATGGCATCCTGGCCCAGATGCATTGAGCCAGACTTGAAACCGTTGCCATAAATTCCAATGGGATGTTTGCCCTTCACAACTTTTTTGTCGCTGTATCCAAAACTGTAAGGGAAAAGTGAAAATATGTTTAATGCATTTACCACTAAACTCATGACAGGGTCATGAATAACCCAATTCCCTGATTATGTGATATTATAAATAATCATCAATAGTGTAATTAATCACCTGAGCATCCGATGCATCGACTTATAGTTGAGTCCGTTTCCGTTGTCCATGAATGTTAGACATTCTATGTCTTTGATCTGGGTCTTATCGATCCATATCTGTTTGGCATTGTCGTATGCGTTGTCTACGAGAAGGATTAGGGACAATATTAAAAAACGCTTCAAATCAATCTCTGTACAAATATAAAACAGCTGCTATATTGTAATTAGGTGAATATATTATACCACCAGGTGTGAGTGTGATTAGCCGTTCTAAAGGTTTCGAAAAATCTGCCCCATATGACATCACTAGTGCCGTGTCCACCTAGATCTGTGCTGGATAGATTTTTTAAAGAAATTCTCTGCATTGTGAAGCTTTCTGGTAAAACCATTGATCTTCTGTCAGATGTCAAGTAAATATCCGGTCCTAGGTGACTTAAAGCCCACTTCTACATAGGGATGCATGTTATTTGAAAACATTTTGTAGCGGAGTGCATCTACATAGATCCGTATGATGTACACTGGCAGAGTTTTTTTTTTGCTTTGGCTTTCCATGGCATTTAGAGTTGGCTTTGCACTCGTTACAGTAACAGTAACAAATCACACAAACTAAAGTGCAGAAATATAAAAAAGAACAAATAAGTGCAACCTGACCAAATGTCAGTGTTAGTAACGGAAAACTCTAGCTCCAGCCTGCTTTAGCTTTGGGAGCCTGGCCGAAGGATGGCGTGCTGTACCGGTTATCCACTGTCTTTCCCAAAGCCGTAAACACGGCCTGGGTCCACGTGTAGAGGGGCGTCATATCTTTCCCTATGAACTCTGCGCTCTCCTTAGTAATTTTGCGGTGCCGTTTTGAATCGGGTTGATATACTCTCGAACATTTCAGTCAGTGATCCCTGCCGGATGGTATTCCCACTTGTCAGGTTTGTCGCGTAAACGTGAACCCCACGTGGCCCGGTGTATCCGATTCCGACCCTATGATTTTTTCAATTTTGTAATATTTAATCAAAAACCTATTTTTTATTAATCGCAGCGTTTGCCATTTGAAAATTGGTGTCGGTTTGAAGCCAATTAAACATTTAGCCCTTCTGTCTACGACTGCTTGGCCTTTTAAAGGGGACATATTATACCACCAGGTGTGAGACTGATTTGCCTCACAAGCCGTTTCGAAAATCTGCCCCATATGACATCACTGGTGGGCGTGTCCACTGGACACGCCCACTAGTGATGTCAAATGGGGCAGATTTTCAAAACCTTTTAGAAAGGCTAATCACACCTTGTGGTATAATATGTCCCCTTTAACATGATCAGTGATTGGTGGTTCGCTGTGCATGCAGAGCCTGCATGTCCCTCCCTAGCAACAAACTCTTGTGTATCCAAGAACCCAATTGTGTTACATCAGACAGACTTGTAGATTAGTCTGGAAAAGAGAACCGTACAAGGTTTTATTTCTTTATTATTTAATATTGCACCTCCAGCGATACGAATATCGCAAATGAGTGTATCGGTATTTCGATACCAAAATAATATATAATGTGCAGCCCCTACTTCTACAAACCAGAAACTCAAACTGAATTATGCTGCCACATAAACAAAGTTAAAGGAAGACTCACCTATGAGTTCAGCAATAGCACTGAAGGGCCCGGTGTGGCTGGTAGAGTTGGCGTGGAGAAACTTTGGACAAAGCTGAAATAGGAACACCCATCAGAATTACAAACTATACATTTTTGTAAATGTTCTGGTGATTTTTGTAATTGTTTTGCGTAGTCAACACATCTTAAAGTTAACAAGTTAACTTGTTACTTGTGGGCTATTTCCTTAGAAGGAAATTACATAACATCAATAAACGTGAATACAACTTTAATGGATTCACTAAGGCGTGAACATGATTTCTGCTTGGGTCCAATAGATTTTCAAATAGAACGGTGGGGAAGACAACTCCCATGATCCCCACTCCTTCAAATGAAACCCCTAGCGACAAACATTAGATATCATACCTTTAATGACCTCCAAAAATCGTTTAAAACATAATATCGATTGCTTTAAATTAAATGATTAAACGTATGCATTTCTCTTTAGATTTCACGCCATTCATCTACACTTGTGTACTCTTCATTGTGATTTAATCGATATTGTTCCATCAGCAGCTCTCGTAGGTAGAAATTGGGTTAGCTATATAGTGAATTCTGTAACTAATAGTAACTCATAGCACGTGATTGACAGCTAGCTTTGGTTTTTGACAGATTCAAATATCACGGTAGCCTAGCGCTGCTATAGTGAAGCTCTAGCCCCACCACAGCGACACATCGTACCTTTTTTTACAAAGCAATCCTGCCCCAACTGGTTTTATGCAGATGCCTCAAAAAAGAAGCTCCAAAATACCCCCTGACTTCCGTTGGATCCTAATCCTAATACACACAGTATAGGCGACTGGATAGTTCAAAACGCTCCTCATACAAAGAAAGAAATAGTATGACTGGACTGGAGTTAGGTATTATGCAACTTATCTCTGGAATGAGCTAATGTGAAATCTGAAACTTCAAATAATCAGCACCTCACCCGTCTTTGGGAGTCAGTTACTTCTCACAGATCTCACAAATCAGACTTTAGATTGTTCTAAAATCTGATAGCAGACAAACTCAAGTCTGGGTGAACGGTTGTTTCACTTCAGTTGTTTCAACCAATCCCTGGAGGCAGGGATCTGTAAGCATGCAATCGTCATCATTTTCAGGGGATATGCCAGCTCTAGTAAACTAGTGCCAGTAAAGGTTTCGAATGAACAGCATGTAGACTGGCCACTATAGAAATACACTAATTGAAGTCCCCTCTGAACAATATCATCCCACTGCAGACACAAATGGGCGTTCTCGTGTGGTGGGGGTTCGCGGGTTGGCTTAACAAATGACCACTGTAGTACATTTAAACACGATTCAAATTGAAGTTTCGGTCCTCATTTGGGTGGGGGACCGAAGTTTCGGTCCCCCACCCAAAGCATGGGCTTTGGGTGGTGGCTGTTGGCAGTGAGTGACTGCTGGCAACCACAGTAGGTGGGAGAGAGGCTAGACCGCAGCAATGTTTCTGTAGTCTGATGGGTAAATGTCAGCAACCAATAGAAGCACACGATCACTTGTCTTTAACCGATCCCATGAACACTGTCGTGACGCTACGTGATGAAGTGCAAGACGCCCATTGGCTGCGCGCAGGCAGTGCAACCAACCAGCGCGAGAAACCATGGAAACAGAAAACACATAATGAAAAAATAATGAATTAACGGAGCGGAAACTATCAAAAGAAGGGAGGAAGCTAGGTAAAGTAAATTAAAAAGCCTAAACTTAAACTAAAGGCGGCGGTGGTTGGTGGGACAGACGTCTGGGGCGAGAAGAGGAAGGAGGCAGGGGATGAGATTAAGAATATAAAGAACAATGCGTGAGAAACGAAAAAGGAAGTCCAATGGCCAATGCCTGACGGGTCGTGATGGCGTGTTTGATCACGAAAATGTGTTGTTTTGTAAGGTCCGCCGCATGTACGCAAAAGCAAAAAACAAAAAAAACAATTTCGTGGTGGCAGCCAATCATTTTAGAGTCGAGGCTGTAAAGGAGCATGAGACTGTCGGAGTCATCAGCAGAGCTTCAGGATTTAATCCACCAAAACAGGTCGTATTGAAGAGAGCCTTGCTGGGAGAAGCCTTTCTGTATTAAAAACGTCGGAGCTGGAGAAGATGCAGCTACATTTGCATTAATGAGTTCAGAGTGCTGAAAAAATATGATGTGGTAGAGCTGTGAAATGATCAAAATGAAAAAAATGATTATTTTTTTTGTTGTTGTATGCATGTAGGCCTACTGTACGTGTAGGCTATGTATTGTATTTGGATTGTGTTAATAAAAACCAAAACGTAAAAATAATTCATTCAGCGGCACTCATTTCTAATAACAGAACACCAGTGGTGTAGTCTATTTTATTGTAGTGGGTATACTGTGATGATTCCCTCCCAGCCTCGTACAAACCCGTCCGACCGGTACGTGTACGTGTGTGGCGCTTATGGGGTGTCGCACCACACTCACCAACCCAGGGGTCTACAACCCGCTGATTTAAGAGTATAACGATTATCAACAATGATGGAAAGAACCAGTTTTGAACCAGTTTTGAACAGTATGAACAAATATAACACAAAAATGACAAGTTGTCCTTTGTATATCTATAGTAGCAATAGCACATGCTAAACAAGGACAAAATCTACTCAAAATAATTTAATGAACTGTTTACATCCATGGCTAACCAGTGCATGAGAAGGAGATGACAGGAGACTAATGTTTCACTCTTTCAATTGCTCTAATTTGAGCTCTTACTGTTGTTATCTAACATACCATACAGTAATTGAATTGTGTAAAAGTGTGAAATTACTGCACCTTAAAAATGACCATGAATTAGCTATACTCTCATTTGCATAGTGATTAACATTATGAATTTCAATTGTGTATACCAACTGTATGTTGGCTGACATTTACCTATAACTTTTTTTCCCTCCACTCTAACCAAGGATGCCTGTTTTTAAATTCCCTAGCCTGACACCCAGTCTGAAAGGCTGGCCAGGGGTTCTCATCTAAAAGTAACAAGGAGATATAAAGTGGGATTAAAACATTGTCTTCTGTTGACTACTTATTATGTGGTTTACACATTAATACGGGAGGACTGGACACACACACACACACACGCACGCCCACGCACGCACACACACGCACACACACGCTAGAAGGAGGGGCTTGGCCCGCCAATTAACGTGCAGAGATGCAGGGGCAGCTTCGCGCTTCGTAACAGAGACAGGGCAGAGCGCGAGCGCGCAGCGGGAATTTTATGAATGGTGAATGTAGGAGATAACTTCCCCTGCTTAAAGTATTTTATTGCAGTTATACCCAACCGATATTAACGAAAAATAAACACAGAAGTGAAAGATCTGTCACAAGACGATTGATACGTATCCGTGCACATTTTTAAGTGGGTATACGCAAATCCTGGTGCGTTCCTAGTGGGTATACGGCGTATACCTGCGTATCACGTAGACTACACCACTGCAGAACACGACTGCGTCCGTAACGTCCCGCTTTCTATTAATTTCTGCGGTGATCGATAGATTTCGCTCCTGTGATTTTGTTAAGGTTAGTATTGGCATAATTCTATCAATCGATAATGATTATATGTTAACCTTACCATACTCTTTGGGACCTCATGTTCCGTCTGTGCAGCTGCCATGTTCCCGGGAAACCGAAACTAAATCGAGTGCGGAACTCCAACTCAGGAACAAGTTCAAACCCACACCCAAACCCCCAACACGGCATGAAAGGTAATGGAAGGTGTAATGATATGTCTTGTCTCTATCATTACTCGGCTTTACTTATCATCTACCAATAGATGGCGCTATTGGTCTTAAGTTTGACAGCCCATCTAGTCAGTAGTTCAAGAGGAAATCACATGCATGGTTAAGAGGCATATTGAAAATAGTAACTTACCACAGCCATCTGCTCGTCATATTTCTCAATCATAAAGATAATTTATTACACAGAAGAAAAAATTAGATGTTAATTTTTGTGTGAATATATTTATTTCATCATACATTATAGACATGCTTATAGCCATAACCCATAAGTCATATTAAAACAATAGCAAAACACGAATTAAGTCATTGAACTATTGCAGATTTGTATTCTTCTCCATTACGCAATAATAATTAATAAAAAATAATTTCAGAACAATGAATCATTCAAATAAACAATTATTTCCTAATTAAAAGTAAACAAATTCTTCCCCAACAGTTTGATAGTGCCGCTCATGTCCACAAGTCCAAGGTCGGTTTAATTCTCTGGGCATTAAGCAGTACGTCTATTTTTTTTCATTTTGGCAAAGTGGTCAATCACTTGACTGGGACTCAAGGGGCAAAGTGCTTCCCTCTCAAGCGATGAAACCTGTCCTGTCCCGTCCTGCCCCTCAGCCAAGTGGGGAGCCGGCCCGCACACGAATGAGTGATTACTTTGGTCCCGTCGTTCTCTCAGCTTGTATTAAGCATTTAACAGCACTGCTTTGACATCGTCGATTAGGAAAACATTCTCCATTCCCTGCATTATCAACCTTAATTAATCCCCTGCCAAACAAAGGAGCTTGTTCAAACTTGAAGGAGAGATTTGACTGGGGAACAGCAGATCCACACTGGGGCACGTGCCCCAGTAAAGGGGTCTAGTGCCCCTGGCATGAGCCGCGTTCACAGTTTATATGGACCGCTCGCAAATGGAGGGCATAGAGGTGATGCGGCCATATGGAAATTTCTGCTAGCGCAATCAGTGTTTCCTGGCCAGGACGCAGTCCTCCTAAATGTCCCAGAAGACTTGTGCCAGGTCCCAGAAGAGGGTAGTGCATTTCCGGTTGTCCGACGCCTTGAGGAACACCATCAGGTCCCAGAAGGCAGGCACGGTGTCCGCGACCCGCGCAAAGTGCACCTTCAGCAGGCGGGCGGAGGGCGAGTCCCAGCACCGCGGCTCGGCCCGGTAGGAAGAAGCCGTAGGTGCTGGACAATCTCTATTGGATGATCCAGATGACAATGAAAACCGCCTTTCATCATAGGATATAGTATGGAAATTAGGGTGCATCAGTTGTGCACTTCTTTTACAGTGCATTATGAGTATTAAGTTATGCACTATGGGGAACCAGATTTGTACACTCACATTTTGGACCACTTTACAATATGGGGACATCATAAGTATTGAACTATATAGGGCCCAACTGGACCAATTGGAGCCGAGCCCAGGAAGCTACAGACTGGGAAGAGGGCCTTCAGGAACGGGGAAGACCACGCGCTTCCGCAGAAAGATAGCAGGTTGGGGCATCTGTCTCCGTCTGCTGGTGGGGTCGAACATCTGGCTCACGTCCTCGTTTACCTTCGTCAGAATACTGACTAAGTCTTGGCCACTGGGAACCCAAAAGTCCCAGTCAGTTATAAGTCAACAGTTCATCCACATGAAGTCGTTCCATCACAGTCAGAAGAGCCTTACCGTAATGTAAGTTTGCACATTCAAGGATTTATTTTTCCTGTCCTACAGGCGTTGTGTTTCACTCACCGGGGAACCATCTGCACAAGGTTGTGGCACAAGGACTGGATGAACCAGGAGCCTTGCTTCTGGTGTCTCAGAGAGACGTAGGAGGGAACGGTTGCCATGCCGGTCAGGAAATCTTCTCTGCAGGTTAACCGCTCACTCGCTTGGACACTGGCGTCGCAGAAGATGTCCACATGGCCGCCGGGTCCATCGGCCTGGACGGGGACCGCCTGCTGCTCCTGGGTGCCCTGGCAGGCCTGGATGAAGAACAGCTTGGGCTTCCCTCTCAGGTAGGCGCACCGCCGCCCATTCAGAGGCTCCTGGAGCTCCTCCAGCCGGACCACCCCCCCGTCCACCCCGTACACGCCACCCTCCAGGCCGTGGCTCAGGACCACGCAAGCCACGCAGTCCATCCCACTGTGGTCCCTGCTGGCCAGCTCCCGCATGGAGGAGAGCATCTGGCCTCTGGTGGCGTCCCGCACCACCTCCACCTGGAAGCCCAGCCAGGTGAACACATGCCTCAGGCTCTCTGCAGGACCAGGGGCGGGCACACACACACACACACACATTACATGAATTGTAGAACCAGTGTTTCCCATATAATCATTAAAGTTCAAGGCCCATTTTCACAACGATCGGGTCTCAGCAGATACCTTGACTGTTGGTTGTTATGTCATATTTGGAAGCTCACTTTGTACATTTTTTCCCAAAAAATCTCACCAGAAGTAACCATTTAAAGGTTAAGTTTACACAATTTTATTCCGGGGGGGGCAGGCCCCCGGAACCCCCTAGCGTCGCTAGGTTACCAACTCACAGCACCACGGCTACTTGAGGAAACACTGGTAGAACAAATGTTAGTGTATGAATAATATGTGAATGTATGTCCTGTATAACACTGATGGTCTATAACTAAGCAGAATCTGGACTAAGACTGAGACTATACAGGGAGGGTATTAGTATAGCATGGGCGTACCTTCATCAATCTGTGTCCCCATCCGCTTGCTTTGGGTTCCAGGGGAACGGCTGAAGTCAAAGTTGTTGACGATCCAGCAGATGCCTCTCTTTCGACCCGACATGGGATATGCCGGGAGAACCGTCTGATCCTGGAAACACAAAGCTACATGAGATGAGGCTCCATATAACACCAGAGGTCAAAGTCAGACTGTTATGTTGTGTAACCACTAGAAGTACTGAACCTCTTCGTCTTCCTCTGCTGCTTGGGGGAGTTGGGGATGACACTCCGCACGGTTGGTTTCACTGGAGGACAGGGTTTCAGTGGAGGACGCTGCATGCATATGGCTCTCATTCTCTGGAATGAACATGGATACACACCGGATAAATAGAAGAAAAATATTTATTTGTCATTGCACACATACATGTACATGTACATTGTGTAGTATAAGAATCCACAATGAAATTAGATCTATGCATTGACCTTCGCTAGCTGCAGCACTAGGAGTAGTGCTGCAGTAGACCTTCACAAGGACCATGTGACCATCGCCGGGACCATGTGACCGTCACCGGGACCATGTGACCGTCACCGGGACCATGTGACCGTCACCGGGACCATGTGACCGTCACCGGGACCATGTGACCGTCACCGGGACCATGTGACCGTCACCGGGACCATGTGATCGTCACCGGGACCATGTGACCATCCCTAGCTGCACGAGGAACAGCAGGCCGGCCAGGGAGACCAACTCCAGATCTATTGCTGGAGCTTTGCTCATGAGCACCGGCCGCAGTATGAACCTAACATGTATGGAGTGAATACGTTTGTATATACAAAAAGATACCAATACGAAACTAGTCATTATATATCATTAACTTACTTCTGATACATAACTATGAATATCCACAATAGTTTAGGCAAACACAAAATCATAATGGAGGTTTCTGAACGCTGCCAGTCGCATGTGATGCACACAAAGAAAACCAAAGTGGCCAAACTTGATGTCAAACGGCGGAGCTGGTGGAGCACTACTCGTCTACCCGTCTGCGTGTCGGAGAGCTGGAGGGAGGACAACTGCTCCAAGTCCAGACGCAAGTTCTAAGAGAGGTTCATGGACAAGGTTAATGGTTTGTGTCGGACATGGTTCCTATGAAACCCTCTGCAAGTGATGTCATCTGGACCTTCTTACCTGAGGAAGATATGGGTCTTCAACGTGGCCAGACGCTGGAAAAGAATATTTGAGTAGAGTAGCTTGAGAAGTGTACAGAGTGAAATATGATAATTATAAATAAGGATAGTTTACAGTTTCAGCCACCAAATTGAAAGGCCATGATTAATCAAGGCTTTGTCCTGAATCAAATTGGGTTTCAACTGATAAGAGTGAGTTGTAAGACGCAAGGGGGTGAAAACACATAACAATTTTAAATTGTTACGTGTTCTTAATCCATTTTATCCATGTTACATGTAATATATAACATCCTTGATTAAAAAATGACATTAATTCAACATTCCCGTATACATAGTCGATATGTTTTTAGTAGTAAACCAGGGTTCTAATTACCTGGTATCTCTTCTGAGGGGGGTCCCTCCAGCAGCGATGTTGTAGTCTGAATCAAAAAGCAAGAGAAAGATCTCTGAAAACTCTGCTCAGAGATCAAATGATGCATAGAAGGACAGAATAACGACATGGTTTATTTATATACTGCTACTGCTGTTGTACCGTTCCATGGCCAGAGATACCGGATGAAGACCGCGGTGGCAGGTCGTCCAGTCCCGTCTCTTGGGCTATTCTTCCTAAAAATAGGTTTAGATTAGACTTTTGATTTTATAGATTACAAAGTTAATTCCCTCATTTTCGATGAGATGATTCTGACTTTTATTGTTACCTTTCAAATGGGGAGTTTGTTCCCCATGTGTGGCTTTAAATTGTTGAATGTCCTTCAGCAACACTGGACAGACTTGTCCCAGGATCTGCTCCAGCAGACGGAGGTCAGAGCTGCTCAGGAGGTCCTTACGCTCCAAGGCTAAGAAGACCTCAAGTGTAGACTAAGGGATAAGAGCATTGATTAGTATAACATTATACTATTCCTCTGTAAAGCAGTCCGAATGGCCTGTTAGAGGTTTGCTATCTATATTAACTTCCCTTAGGTCTTCAAAATGTTTGTAGAATTTGAGATGATGAATTTGAAAGCATGATCTCGTAAAAATTCAAACTATATTCGTAATTAGATACATTCACAAAACAGCAGCCCTAGGTTAACAGAGCATTGAGAGAGCACTTACAACATTCGGCTCCAGTCGTGAACGTTGGAGATCTTTGGTCAAAAGAAATTTGATGGATTTCAAATCATTTTCGGTGATTTTCTCCGAAAGTTGATAAAGCAGCTTCCTATATTACAAAAGCAGACATTAAAGATGGGGGAAACAATAGCTTCTATAGATTAATAATGTAAATGCATTTTGGGAGGAATTCTTTACCTGTAAGAGGGGATGAGGCTTCGTGTTGTAGACCTCTTACAATTGAGATCAAACTCACGCAGTAAACGATATCGTCCGATGACGTCGAGTAGATCGGCGAGTAGGAAGGGATGGTCCTCGGAGAGGACGCCGTGGGCCTCCAGACGATCGAAGAATTCCACGGCGGACTCCACTGAGCTTGGATCGACCGTCCGATTCAGGATATCCGTGCAGAGAAAGGCTAAAGCTTCTGTCTCATCTTTGCTCAGGGCCATTCCCACCGTTAGTAGCTTCTTCCGGAACTCCATCTCTGTACCGACATGCGTCATGTTTTATGAGCTCTGTTTAGTTGTTTGTCTATATGTCTATGGGCATTGGTCACTGCGAGAGTTATCATATTTTCCCCTAAGTCTTCCTTGTTGCATGCACACCTAACACAGGTCTACTATAGGTATTGAGTAACTTATTAGTAGCCGCTCTGTTATGAAAACCGGCGTCACTCCATTACCACTGCACAGTAGCATCAGTAGCCTAAGTTCCGCCGACACCATAGGCCCAATCCAATATTTTTTAATTCCAAATCCCCCCACGCATACACACACGGTTTACTACGTAGACCGCCTCTGGTACTTTGAAAGCTCTATAAAGCTGCAATTTTGATAAATGGTATTATAACTACCTGATGAGTGTGCTTGCACGCAACCTGAAGCCTCCGTCCGCTGGAGTTTCAGGCTCTAAACAAATGGATCCGATATGGAAACGACCAGCAGAAACATGGTTTCTAAATTGATCTCAATGAAGACACACACCCGGTCTGTGTAGGCTAGTACACTGTTCAGGACACTCACCCGGTCTGTCTGTGTAGAGTAGAACTCTGTTTATGTGGCACACTGACTGTTTAACAGAAACCGAAAGCAAATGCCCTTATATGGCAGGCGTGTCGTACCTTACGGAAACGCATCCCTACTGGTGGTGATGAGGGTGGAGGTGGAGGTT
>NC_079431.1:1091284-1093784 GCF_026213295.1 Gadus chalcogrammus
CCCCCCCCCCCCTCCCCCCTGGTCCTGATGCTATTAAACTCTGCAAACTCAATCAGGCAGCCATCGTTTGGAAGGAAGACGCTCCGGGCATGTCTGTCTTAAATCACATGACATGTCATTCAGGGCCTCGCACGTAGGACGAGATGCGTCGTGACACTCACTACGAGTACCGCGGGGGTAGTGACTGCGTGGCCGGCGCCCCTGGGCAGGTGCAGCAAGGAGCCGTTGGACCAGCAGGCATCGGCAGGTTGCAGGCCTGCCTATATTTAGACCAGCGCTGTCGCAGCTACGATGCAGCGCTGAGCAATTCAAACCTCTGCACGCTGCATTTTCCACCGAATGTCAGCGAGCCCAAACTCAGAGCAGGGCCGAGTGGCGGCAGGCAGCGGCGTTCCAGACCGCGGCAGAGGGAGGCTGGTGGAGGGGAGCGGGGAGGGGGGAGGGGACGCTGCAGTGAGTGGGAGATGTGGAGGCACCTGCTGCTCCTCTGCTCCGCGTTGTTACAGCATCCGTGTGGAGGAAGGTGTGTGTTGGTGTAGGTGTGTGTTGGTGTAGGTGTGTGTGTGCATGTGAGAGAGAGAAAGACAGATGAAAAGAGGGAGAGGGATTGCAAGAGAGAGCGAGAGAAAGCAAGGGAGAGCGAGTTCAAAAGAGAGAGAGCGAGAGAGAGAGTTCAAAAGAGAGAGATTTCAAAAGAGAAAGAGCAAGAGAGAGAGAGAGGGAGAGAGAAAGACTGGCAAAACAGTGGGACAACGATGTAGGTTTTTGGGCTGGATAGACTCCAACGCATGTTCAGAGTTCAAAGTATTGTTGGGCGATCCTGGCGGGGCGAGATGGATCCGCAGCAGAGTGCAGGTCTGCTCCCTCCTCCCGTGAGGGAATGAAAGCATGCGCTGGGGATCGATCCGGCAGAGACCCTTCTCGTATTGATCCCCCTGTTCCTTTTGAAGCGTCCTCCTAACGCAGGTCCCAGCGAGTCATTAGACACTTTCCCTGGACTGCACTCTCTGTACACTCTGAGGAGTGCACACAAAAACATGATAGCCTGCTCATCGCGCATCACCCCCGTGGCGCACAGCCCTCACTCTCTGCTGCGTCTCTCACACGCGCTGACTCCAGGACACGCAGGAGACTGTACCCTCCTACGGTCCCTGAAGGAGACAGGAGACAGTGCCCTCCTACGGTCCCTGAAGGAGACAGGAGACAGTGCCCTCCTACGGTCCCTGAAGGAGACAGGAGACCGTACTGTCCTACGGTCCCTGAAGGAGACAGGAGGCAGTACCCTCCTACGGTCCCTGAAGGAGACAGGAGACTGTACCGTCCTACTGTCCCTGAAGGAGACAGGAGACAGTACCCTCCTACGGTCCTTGAAGGAGGCAAGAGGCCATACTCTCCTACGGTCCCTGAAGGAGGCAGGAGACTGTACCGTCCTACGGTCCCTGAAGGAGGTAGGAGACAGTACCCTCCTACGGTCCTTGAAGGAGGCAGGAGGCCATACCGTCCTACGGTCCCTGAAGGAGGCAGGAGGCCATACTCTCCTACGGTCCCTGAAGGAGGCAGGAGACTGTACCGTCCTACGGTCCCTGAAGGAGGTAGGAGACAGTACCCTCCTACGGTCCTTGAAGGAGGCAGGAGGCCATACCGTCCTACGGTCCCTGAAGGAGGCAGGAGGCCATACTGTCCTACGGTCCTTGAAGGAGGCAGGAGGCCATACTGTCCTACGGTCCCTGAAGGAGACAGCTGGACCCTGATGTCCCTGCCTCCATTCAGCCACGGTTCTATCACTATTCCGCCCTCTGCACAGCGATGTCCTCCAGCGCGGAGGCAGAGAGCAGATCAATACTTCTGTCTCCAGACCCACGTCTCGGAGAATTATAGACTAGGTCTGCTGGGAATCAGGTTAGGAGAAGGTTCAAGCAGTTCAGAAGATGTTACTTAGAAACCAAGACCAAAGGATTCACAGGTTGGGTATCTTTAATGGCCAGTGTGAGGCACGCTAACAGTGAGGCCAGAGGAATGCGCTTGCATCATTCCGATTAACACTGGAGGGAACTCCTGCGGTTTAATTTAACTATAAACCGAATATTAACCAAACACCTCATCTTTGGTGGAGCAGCTGCTTCGATGAACTGAGGAAGGCACCACCAAGGTCAATTTTCAGGCCATGATAATTCATACAAAATATCGGTTCCCATAATATGGATCTTCCGTATGTCTGTCAATCACAACGATGACATCAGCGAAAGATCCCCGATCAGACACCAGACCGCGATGCTCATCTTTGACAACTCAGCGTCCACTCAGTGACAGGACGTATAAAACATATAATCTAGCGGCCACTCCGCCACCACCGGCCACTCCGAGCTCTGACACCCTTCCATCACATTCCTCCTCACACAGCTTCCTCACGGGACCGCTAACCGCGCTGAACGCTGGCGTTGCCGTGCATACGACCTTGAAACCGTGTGTGTGTGATGCGATGGGAGGGGTGGCCCTGGGT